>NC_133130.1:145613075-145916105 GCF_048418815.1 Hemitrygon akajei | reverse complement strand
GAGTGCAACAGTCAATTTTTATTCATTTATTTTTCATGTCGAAATAGAGTTAAATGATGAAACATAGAATTAAAGGTGTTGTAATGTGAGCATTATAAAAATAAGTAATACCAATTAAGATAATGGTAGCATAGCAACACTCCCGCTGTGGAAAGCCGCCTGCAAAGACAGACTGCTTCTGGGGCTGCGGGGCTGCAGGGCTCCACTTCCGGTCCCTTCTCCCCAGTGCACATGTGTGTATCTGAATGATCTAGTAGGTTGATCTTGCCTTTCACTAAGGCCGAGGTAGGGGATCTTGGGCTTAAAAAGGTTGGCAACCGCTGCTGTATTCCATCTGCCGCTTCTTTGCCCATTGATAGATAGATAGATAGATAGATAGATACTTTATTCATCCCCATGGGGAAATTCAACATTTTTTCCAATGTCCCATACACTTGTTGTAGCAAAACTAATTACATACAATACTTAACTCAGTAAAAATATGACATGCATCTAAATCACTCTCTCAAAAAGCATTAATAATAGCTTTTAAAAAGTTCTTAAGTAGTTTACTTAAATACATTAAATACAATCAACCCCGGCACTTTAACATATCTTACTCCTGGCGGTTGAATTGTAAAGCCTAATGGCATTGGGGAGTATTGACCTCTTCATCCTGTCTGAGGAGCATTGCATCGATAGCAACCTGTCACTGAAATTGCTTCTCTGGATGGTGCTATGTAGAGGATGTTCAGGGTTTTCTATAATTGACCGTAGCCTACTCAGCGCCCTTCGTTCAGCTACCGATGTTATACTCTCCAGTACTTTGCCCACGACAGAGCCTGCCGTCCTTACCAGCTTATTAAGACGTGAGGCGTCCCTCTTCTTAATGCTGCCTCCCCAACACGCCACCACAAAGAAGAGGGCGCTCTCCACAACTGACCTATAGAACATCTTCAGCATCTCACTACAGACATTGAATGACGCCAACCTTCTAAGGAAGTACAGTCGAGTACATTGTCCTAATCTAAGTCCTTCTGCAGCCTCCCTACATCCTCAAAACTGCCTGCCCCTCCACCAATCATCGTATCATCTGCAACCATTTCAACAAAGCCATCAATTCCATCATCCAAATCATTGACATATAAAGTAAAAATAATCGGTCCCAACATAGACACCTGCAGAACACCACTAGTCACCGGCACCCAGTCAGAAAAGGTTCCCTTTATTCCCACTTTTTGCCTCCTGAAAATCAGCCACTGCTTTGTCCATGCTAGAATCTTTCCTCTAATACCATAGGCTTGTAGCTTGGTAAGCAGCCTCATGTGTGGTACCTTGTCAAAGGCCTTCTGAAAATCCAAGTACATAACATCAACCGATTCTCCTTTTTCTTTCCTGCTTGCTATTTCTTCAAAGAGTTCCAACAGATCTGTCAGGCAAGGTTTTTCCTTGAGGCAATCATGCTGACTACAGCCTATTTTATCACGTGCCTCCAAGTATCCCAAAACCATGGCCTTAAAATTCGACTCCAAAATCTTCCAAACCACTGAGGTTAAATTAACTGGCCTATAATTTACTTTCTTCTGCCTCACTCCCTTCTTGAAGAGTGGAATAACATTGGCAATTTTCCAGTCTTCTTAAACCTGTGGTTTACACCATCTTGTCCCGGTGACTTATCTACCTTCAGACCTTTCAGTTTCCTAGGAACCTCCCCCCTAACAATGGTAACTTCACACAGTTCATGACCCCTGACACCTGGAACTTCCACCATACTGCTCGTATCTTTCACAGTGAAGACTGATGCAAAATACTTATTCAGTTCATCCGCCATTTCCTTGTCCCCCATTACTGCCTCTCCAGCATTGTTTTCCAGTGGTTTGATATCCACTCTCACCTCTCTTTTACGCTTTATGTATCTGAAGACACTTCTGGAACCCTCTTTGGCTAGTTTAAACTATTGGCTAGTTTACTTCAGAATTCCATCTTCATCATCTTATTGACTTTTTTAGATGCTTTCTGTTGGTTTTTAAAGGCTTCCCAATCCTGTAACTTCGCACTAATTTTTGCTCCATTATATGCCCTCTCTTTGGCTTTTATGTTGGTTTTTTGACTTCTCTTATTTGCCATGGTTGTGTCATCTTGCCTTTGGAATACTTCTTCCTCTTTGAGGTGTATATGTCCTGTGCCTTATAAATTGCTTCCAGAAATTCCAGCCATTGCTGATCAGCTGTCATCCCTGCCAGTGTTCTTTTCTGATTAATTCGGGCCAGCTCCTCTCTCATGGTTTTGTATTTCCCATTCCTCCACTGTAATACTGATACATCTGACATTAGCTTCCCCTTCTCACATTCCAGGGTGAATTTGATCATACTATGATCACTTTCTCCTTCGTGTTCTTTTACCTTAAGCTCTTGAATCAATTCCAGTTCATTGCACAATACCTAATCCAGAATAGCCGATCCCTGAGTGGGCTCAACCATGGGCTGCTCTAAAAAGTCATTTCATAGAATTTCTAGACATTCTCCCTCTTGGAATCCAGCACCAACATGATTTTCCCAATCTACCTGTGTATTGAAATCACTCACGACTATAGTAACATTGCCCTTTTGAAATGCAATGTTGTCCGTTGTAATCCTCACTACTGTTTGGGGGTCTGTATATAACTCCCGTTAGGGTCTTTCTACCCTTGCAGTTCCTTAGCTCTATCCACAGTGATTCAACACCTTCCAAACCTATGTCATCTCTTTCTAGTGAATTGATTTCATTTTTTACCAACAGGGAAACACCACCCCCTCTGCCTTCCTGCCTGTCCTTTCAATACAATGTGTATCCTTGGACATTAAGCTCCCAGCTATAATCTACTTTCACCCCTGATTCAGTGATGCCTACTGTATCATACATGCCAATCTGTAATTGTGTTACAAGTTTATCTACCCTATTCTGTATACTACACTCTTTCAAATATAACACCTTCAATCCTGTATTCACCTTCTTTGATTCTGACTGCCTTTTACATTGCAACCCATCCTGTTGATTGCAGTTTTGCCCTATCAACAGCTTCTCCTCACTACACATTGCCTCTGTTTGTAAACCAGCTACCTCATCTTCAGCGCTATCACTCCGATTCCCATCCCCCTGCCAAATTAGATATTAGACCCCCTTGAGTTCAGGTATAACCCATCCCTTTTCTACAGGTCATACCTTCCCCAGAGAGATCCCAATGATCTATCAATCTGAACCCTGTGCCCTGCACCAGTTCCTCAGCCACGCATTCGCCCACCAAATCATTCAACTCTTACTGTCACTGGCATATAGCACAGGCAGCAATCCAGAGATTACTATCCTGGAGGTCCTGTTTCTCAGCTTTCTACCTAGGTCCCTAAAACCTCTCTTCAGAATCTCTTCACCTTGTCTACCTATGTCTTCAAGACTTCTGGCTGCTCACCCGTGCCCTTGAGAAGGCCATGGACCCAGTCTGAGACATCCCTGATCCTGGCACCAGGGAGGTAACATACCATCCGGATGTCTCTTATCGCGTCCACAAAACTTCGTCTCTGTTCCACTCAGGAATCTCCGATCCACACTGCAGTCCTCTTCACCTCTCTGCTCTCCTGAGCCACAGCACTGGAGACCCAGACACTGTGGCGCCCCTGGTAGGTCATCGCCCTCAATAGTATCTAAAGTTGTATATTTATTATTGAGGTGAACGGCCACAGGGATACCCAGCACTGTCTGTGCATTTCCCCTCCTTCTCCTGACAGTCACCCATTTACCTGTTTCCTGCAGCCTAGGGGTGACTACCTCCCTGTAGCTCCTGACTATCACCTCCTCATTCTCCCATATGAGTCAAAGGTCATCAAGCTACTGCTCCATTTCCTTAATATGTTCTCTCAGGAGCTGCAACTCAGTGCCCCTGGTGCAGATGTGTTTATGTGGGAGACTGGAGGTCTCCCAGACTTCCCACATCCCACTCAGAGTACAAAACACTGCCCCTGGAGCCATTCTTGCTCATCCACTAGGCCCTAACAGATGAGGAATGAACAAGCAAGGACAGAAACGGAGTAACTTACCTGACAATTTACCTCACCCAAACCTGATCTCGCCTAAGCTTGATGAGCCAAGGCCACTCTAGACATTGGCACACTCACGGGATTGGCCGCTCCGCTTGCACTTGAATTATTCTTATTGGCCCTTTCTAATGAATCCCTCTTACTGATTGGTTGCTCCTCAACTCAGAGAATCTGCTGTGAAACTCTGCCTTTGAAATTTTGATCACCCTCCCGATTAAAAGGTAGCTCTTGTTATGCAGCCCGATGTGGATTGTCAAACCTGTAACCTTGTAATTAATTATTTAAACAAACAGGGATAGAAACATAACTACTACTGTATATACGAACATCCACAGCATAGTAAAGTTTTAAATTATCCCATTCAGGCCTAAAGATTTAATCACTCTGCAGAATTCCTTCCTCTTGTGAGCTAAGGTCTTTCCTGACAAGGGAGATCACTGTGATTGTCAGGTGAGACGTGGCTGTGAAAACAATCCCAGTTTCTGGGGCCTCGATTGTAGGAGTTGGTTCTGAGACTGCAGGAAGTGGTTCTGACAGCAGTAGCTACCTTTCTTCTTCTAGTTTGTGCCGCTTGATCTTGGGAAGGTGCATTTAATTCACTGGAGTTTTCTCTTATTAATCCTTCTATTGCTCCCTTTATGATCTGATCTCTCCTCTTGCTTTCCTCATCCACATCATCATCTGACAAATCCTCTGTTTTCATATCGCCATTCATTCCTTTATTTTTGGCCTTTCAATCAGCCAACTGGGCTTTGGTCTTTGCATTTACTTTTACAAGCAGCTTTTTGTCTCCCACTTGAAATTCAACAATAATCTTAATGGTAGCAGAGTAGATTCTGGTTCTTTATACTCACAAAAGCCCAACGCTTGCAACTTTCCTTGAACTCTCTTCCAGTTTAAAACCAAGGCACATTTCGCAAGTAACTGCCTAATTAACATATCTGAACTCTTCTCAGACATGTTGTCTACAAGTACTGTTGTAGTTAGACCACTGCTTTTATTACTTTAAAATTTTTTCTAAGTAGCACGGTCCTTTTTTGATCCAATATGCTTTCCAATCAGAGGCACAGAGGGTGACACCAACAACTGTTTGTCCTCTGTTGGGCAACAGTTCATGGTGTTTGCCATGGAGATAGTTGTGGCATCATCCAGTACCTTTCTTAATTCGCTCTCAGTTAGCTTCATTGCAGATAGTGGATGGATCTCCAATCAAGTTGTAGCTGTCTCAGCCAATCACACCCCCACAATGCTGGTCCTTCTGTTTTTACTACATACAAGCTCAATATGGCTTGTTGGTTGTTGTATTTCACGGTCACCAATGTCATTCCCACAGGAGTTAGCTTTACTCCTGTATACAGTAAGTTTTTAGTTGAATATCTGCAAGCTTCAGTTTGGTGTCTTTGAAATGCCTCTCAAACTCATTTTGTGGAATGACTGAAACAGCCAAACCAGTGTCCAATTCCATTTTAGTTAATTTGCCGTTCACTTCTGGTGTAAGCCATATTGCTTGTCTATCGTTAATTTTCACATGTTAATCTTAAGGCTACACAGTCCCTTGTCACTCTGATCATTATCAGATTTTTCATCAACAACATGCAAATTAGTGCTCTTTTTGAAATGCAACTTGAATTTTTAGCTTTTTCTCTTCCCTGATCAGTCCACGTATTTTTGCCTGCTCAACATGATCTTTGTATATGTCCTACTTTGTTGCATTTTCTACAAGTTTTGCCTTTAAATCTGCATTTGTTTGATGTATGTCTGTTTAGATGTTGCAATTTTATTCACACCTCACTTTCATTCCTGACTGCAATTCTATTGTGTTTCTGTCGGCTAATTCCATTGATACAGTGATTTCGACTGCTCTTTTAAGTATAAGTTATACTCCAGTTAGGAGCCATTTTTGAATGTTTTCTTTTAAGATTCCACCAACTAAATGATCTCTCAGTGCATCATTAAGACCATTACTGAGCCAACAATTCTCAGACAATTTATTCAGTTCAGCCACGTTTGGTGGAATGGACTCCCCTTGTTATTGTTTCCTCTTATGAAACCTAAAGTGTTCTGCAATCAATAATGGCTTTGGTTCGAAATGTTGCTGCATCACTTTGACAATATTAGGAAAGCTAATTTCTGAGGGCTTGGACTCAAAACAAACAGTATGCCTTTAAACCTAATACATTAAGCAAAAGTGGTACTTGTTGGCTATTTCATTTGCTTGAAAATACTGTTCCAATAGATCAGTATACTAGCCAATTACCCATTGTGTAATCAAACTCATCAATCTTTCCAACATAGCCAGCCAGTTCTGCTCTTTTTTCATGTTTATTATTACTCAATACTCACTCTTTATGATGCCATGAATCATTCCTTCCTCTTTATAGACCCTGAATTTTTCCACTTACAGCCTTTTTTAAAAAACTCACTTGTATCTTCCCTTCCGAAGGACAGGTGCTGCTCTGCTTTCACTGTTCCTTGCTGCGTTTTTTATAGTTTGAACGTCTCGCTGCACTTGAAAGGGTCTATAGCCATCTTGGGCTAGTTTAATAATACCTCTTCACCAATGTTTTGCTTTGTAACTTCAAGGCATTGATCTAATTTAAAAAAAGACATGGAGTTTGGGAATGTGAGTATAACTTGGTCTTTACTTTAAGCAAGGCATACACGAATCACATTGTAGTGTGATGGCATATGCAATTAACATATCTTTACATATAACCCATAAGTAATTATTTAAACAAACAAGAGCGCTTAAACAAATGCTATGTGTGTACTTATATGGGATTACTGAAATATTATTGAAATTATTAAATACACAACAGTCTACATACTTCTTTTTCATTTGGTCTCCTTCTGCCATTTTCATTATGGATTAACCACCACAGTCAATCACCTAAAGTTTAACTCCACCTCAAATGCTGCAAACAATGAACATTATGACATCATCCCAGCTCCGGCTAAACCCGACTTTCTGCCTGAAGATACATAAGGTGGGACGTTGATATCTTGGTTGGACCAAGGGCCAGAGAAATGTGGTCAAGACCATTCAAAAGGTCAGATTCTGAATTTTGCCCCATTGAACACTGCACTATATTTAACAGGACTTGTATCACAGCATGATTCAAGTATGGGAATTGTACCAGCTAACACTGTACTACAGTAATGTAAAGCAATAATGTGTGAGCCGGGCCCAGAAATAACACAATTCTCACAATATGCCAAATACCACAGAGTCATATTGCTTTTCAACAACTATAATGCATTTCGAGCAAAGTCTAAGAACAATGGTTTAGCAAGAGATGAGGTGATTATGTGATTACCACAATCAATTATGAGGCACTGAGGCTTAAGTGCTTATAATAAATCATTTATTTCTCAAATTATGTCTGTCCCACCTTGTAACTGTGCTTCCCCCTACCACCTCCTTTATCTTTACTGCCCTCCCTTAGAAACTCCCAACAACCCCGGGGAATGCAATATCACCCACTTTTGGAGCCACTGCTCGAGCTCATCCTTGGTTGGAAAAAGTTAACACAAGTTCTCCATTCTCCATTTCTTGGACATTATCCTCAGAAAGCTACTGCAACTGGGCAAAAGCTTCACCATCATGCTTTATACAACAGCCAGGAGGGGAGAAGCTGATTTATGAATGAATGAATGATCTTTATTGTCATTATACATAGGTACAAGGAAACTCTGTTTGGCTTCCTCTCAGGCAATTAAATAAAGTGGTAGATAAAAACAAGACAGTAATAGAAAAACAGTATTAAATAGATAAGTAGCAGAAAATAAGTTGCAGCAGCACCAGAATATCATAGTAATGCACAAAGTGCCATTACTGCAAGTATTTGAGTCCTTGTGTGTGCTCACAGCTTCAGTCATTGTTCTGTGGGAGTGGTGTGATGGAGGCCACAGCTCTGGGGTAGAAGCTGTTCCTCAGTCTATTTGTTCTGGTTCTCAGTGTCCTGAACCTTTTGCTGGACGGCAGCAGGTCAGACAGGGAGTGACCGGGGTGTGTGGTGTCCCTGGTTATGCTGATTGCTTTCCTCCTGAGTCTGCTGGAGTAGATGGTGTCCAGTCCTGGGAGCTCCATCCTGACAATTCGCTGGGCCGCCTTCACCACGCGATGCAGGTCTTGTCGCTCAGCAGCTGTGCAGCTGGCATACCACACTGTGGCGCTGCTCATCAGGATGGTTTCAATTGTGATTCTGTAGAAGTTAAGCAACAGCTTTTGTGGGAGTTTGGCCTGTTTCAGCTTTCTGAGGAAGAATAGTCTTTGTTGTGCCTTTTTTACTAGCAGCGAGGTGTTGGTGGTCCATGTCAGATGTTTTGACAACATAACTCCAAGGAACTTTAGGTTTTCCACACTTTCCACTACCTCTCCATGTATATGGAGGGGGTGGGTACTCTATCCTTTGATTTCCTGAAGTTTAGATGGATATAGGTCAATTCCTCTGTGGGAATTGGGAATGGCTCTGTGTTGATCTAATACTGAGGTGAGGCAATTCATCACAAGAGAGAGAAGCAGAACTATGAACAATGGGCTTGAATGTGAAGGACTAGCAGAGCTTCCACTCGGCTCCATCAGAGGGTTTATAATGGCATTTCTCTGTTATCAACCCTCTTGCTTCCAATTGATTCAATGTTATTATGGTTATTATGGGCTGGACTTTGCTATTTGATGTAGAAAAAATCCTATTGCTCCTGGACTTAACTTCCCTGCATTTTCACACCACTAACAGTAGTGTGACTCACTTTAATCCTCCTTCTGAGTCCCAGCCAAAAGGACCCAAAAACTTTAAATTTGAACTCCTAACTTTTTCCCAACAATCTTCAAGACAGTCAGCTACTGATTTGCCCCATTTGTTCATTTCCAGTCAAGGTGCAATTACTCTGAAGTCATAATGAAGAAAACTTCAAGATTTGTCTGGGGGATGTAATAGTGATGCATATGAGTTCAAGTTTCTATTTCTAATACTAGTAAAATCTTGTCTGATGTGGTCAAAGATATGGCTTGTGTTTCCTTGCATCATATTCTTTTCTCCTGCAAAAATATAAATCTGGACACAGGAGAGGGGTAGTTTACCCTCCATGGTCCTCGCCATGTTCCCCTTCTACCCTCATATTCCTCCATTCACTTTAAATTTGCCACTAATATTCTACTAATATTCCTCTAATATTCCACCTATTCCACATTCCCTATTCCCTGCAATCACCAGCTCCCCCTCATCTATTGTTCCCATGGCAATCCTAATCTTTAGCATAGTGTTTTGGCGTCTCAGACAATTAGTCCTGGGAATGCAGGAGGAGGAAATTTTCTTCCTCCTCCGACCATCCATTCCTCCTGCAGTGACTGAGAACTGTACATTAATGCTGTAAGTAGCTTTGAGAAAATCTGCAAATGCCGGAAGTCCAGATTAACACACACAAAATGCTGGTGGAACTCAGCAGGCCGGGCAGCATATGTGAAAAAGAGTAAGCAGTTGCGTTTCTGGCTGAGACCCTTCATCGGGACCTGGTTACTCTTACTCTTTTTCATAGATGCTGTCTGACCCACTGGGTTCCACCAGCATTTTGTGCGTGTCCCAGTGACCTGTGTCAGCACTGACATCCGGTGCTGTTGGTGTGGAGTTTCATCCCAAAAATATGTGGGGGTGGGGGGGGTGGTACTTTATCTGGTCACTGTAAATTGCCACTTGTGTGTTTATGAGGTGTAGAGTTTGGGGGGAGGGGGGAGTTGATGGGAAGGAATAAAATGGGACGAACAAAGAATTAGGGTTAAGTGGGTACTTAATGGTCATAGAATCATAGAATCTACACCATAGAAACAAGGCCTTTGGCCCAACTAGTCCATTCCGACCGAGGTATTTAGTTGAGCTGTCCCATTTGCTTGTGTCTGGTCCATATTCCTCTAAATCTGTCTATGTACGTGTCTAAATGTCTTTTAAAAGTGTGTTTTGCTGGTACAGCAAACATGAGAACATCTGCAGATACTGAAAATGCTGGTGGAACTCAGCAGGTCTATGGAAATGAACAAACCGTCGACGTTTCGGGAAAGGAAGAGAAGTCAAAGAAGCAATGTGGGACAGGGGAGGAAGAACCCCCCCCGGTTTCACCTATCACTTACCACCTTGTACTCTCTCACCACTCAGATTCTCCTTTGCCTTTCCAGCCTTGATGAAAGGTCACGGCCCGAAACGTCATTCCTCTGGCATTTTGCAGGTATTGGTTGTTACAGACTCAGTCAGTTGAAGGGCCTGATTCTCACCTCTATCATCCATTCTCCCACGACACCCCATAGAGGAACTCCTGTTCTGTCTGTTCAGAGGTTGTGGTAGCTATGCAGTGGCCTGTGTGAAATGGCTTTAGATCAGTTGGTTGAACTCTGCCTATGGCTAAAGAGCAGCAGAATGTCTCAGCCCCCTGCTTATGTAGAATGTCAGTCTGATCACAGGTTATGGTGCCTTGTCTGAGCTGTCAGACCCTGAAGGCTGCTGACTTACATGAAAGCCACATGGATTATCTTGCTTTGCTACTAAGAATCGATAAAAAACTCAAATCAAGCTGAGGAGAGGGTGGTGGGGGTGGACAGAGATGCAAGCTGTCCGCTGAAATTTCATTTCTTATTTTATTTAGATACACCATGGTAACAGGCCTTTCCACCTAACAAGCCCACACAACCCAAAAACAGCTATGTGACTAACCTACCAACCCGTACGTCTTTGGAATGTGGGACAAAACTGGAGCACACAAAGGAAACCCATGTGATCACAGGAAGAACTGCAAACTCCTTACAGACAGCATTGGAATTCACCCCACGACCCTGGCACTATAATACCGTTATGCTAACTGCTACGGTACCATACTGCCCCATTTCGTTTTTGTTTACAACCCAATAATGATAAATTATGCAAAAACTTTCAAGGATTGAGACAGGTCCCCAATTTTGGTCCCTGTTCTATAAAATGGATATTGAGCTACTGGAAAAGGTGTAAAACAATTAGAACTGAGAGGAAACAAACAAAGCTGAATGGAATGGAGCTCCCTCCTGAACAGGGGAGGGAAGCAAAATAAGCTCTGGGGTTCGCACCTTGATGGGCACGTTAAATTTACATAGGAACTTGGCTGGACTAGATGGGATGTTCTGGTCTCTAAATTATGAAAAGAACAAGAGGAGTCCTAGGGAAGGTGCTAAAAAATGGATGAAATCATAAACAAGAGAATTGCCAAGTGAGATTAGTTGCATCGACTGGAACTCTTTTCTCTGCAAACAAGGATGAGAATTTAGGTACAGGAGAATTAAAAACATCAGTGAGGCTTATAGCCCTTAAAGCCCATTCCACCATTCACCAGAATCATTCAGAGATCAAACTTGAAAGTTTAAAGTAAATTTATCATCAAAGTACATATATGCTGCCATATACTACGCTAAGATTCATCTTCTTGAGGCATTGACAGGAAAAAATACAACAGAATTTTATGAAAAATTAGTTAGCACATAAACAAAGACTGACAAACATTGATCCGCAACAGAAGGCAAACTGTGCAAATAAAAACATGACTTGTCAAGGAAATTGTTGTAGGAGTGGAAGAAGTTATGCATGTTGGTTGGAAGTATAATAACTGTTCTTGAACCCGGTGTTGTGGAACGAAAGGCTTCTGTACCTCCCGCCCAACGGTATGAGTGAGAAGAGGGCATGGTGTGGATAGTGGGGGCCTAGGATGATGGATACTGCTTTCTTGATGTAGCGCTCTATGTAAACATACTCAGTGGTAGGGAGGACTTTGTCTGTAATGGCTTGGGCTGCATCCACCACTTTCTTTAGCCTTCTCCATTCATGGGCATTGATATTTTCATACAAGAATGTGATGTAATCAGTTAGAATATTCTCCACTGTGCATCGAGAAAAGTTTGTCAATGTTCATGAAATGTACTTCTGCCTCAACACCATTTTCCGACACCGACTCCTTAGAGAGTAGCTTCCAAACTATGAACTCTATCAGTGAGAACACCGCTAGCAGGAAGATGCCTTCCAAGCCACACACTATCCTAATTTGGAAATATATCACTGATTCCATCACTGGCACTGGATCAAAATCCTACAATTTTCTCCCTGAGCAGTATTGTGGGTTTACCCGTACCTCAAGTAAGACAGAGCTCCAATAGGAAGCTTGCTATCTCCTTCTCAACGGCAACTGGTTGTGGGCAATTAGATGACTCAGCCTGTGAAGCCATTGAGTGAATATAAAAAAATCCATACTCCCATATCCATTGATTCTCTCAATATTCAGAAATGCTTTGTTGTGTCTGTGCAATTAAATAAAAACACGCATGCGGAGGTAAGCTTAATTGGTGTATTTACTTTTCAGAGAGAGAGAGAGCGCAGCAGAACATGCGTGCACAGAAACCACAAATCAATGCGCAGGGGTAAGTTATCTGTCCATTCAGTGCTGAGGTGAGTCATTGCTCTAAAAGAAATAGATTCATACATTCTGCTTCCTTCCCCTTTAGATTAAGGTAACATAAAACTGTATATGTAACAAAACATTCAATTTCCCTTTAACGATAGTAAAATAAACATGCTTTCACGATAACCATCCATAGCTAACTTCACTGTTCTAAAGATTCAGTCTTTTGGGTGGCACTCTATTGCTTTCAGCATAGTGCCTCTAGACCTGTGGAGTGACATCGGGTTTGTTAGGTGTCTCGTCAATGTCAATATTCTCAGTTTCTGGTGTCACGTTGCTCTCAGTAACATCATTGTCACTGAGAGGTAAGTCCAGTGGCTATAATGTACCCATCTTATTGGATGCAGTCGACTTGGGTGTGTTCTTTGGTTCAGCATCCAGTATCTGGTCTACATGACATCTCCGTGCATGATCTCCAACATCCACTCTGTACATCAGTGGTCTGATTCTTGTAGCTATCCTACGGAGTGTCTACTTGTCTTCTCAGTAATTACAATAGACAATAGACAATAGGTGCAGAAGTAGACCATTCGGCCCTTTGAGCCTGCACCGCCATTTTGAGATCATGGCTGATCATCTACTATCAATACCCGGTTCCTGCTTTGTCCCCATATCCCTTGATTCTCCTATCCATAAGATACCTATCTAGCTCCTTCTTGAAAGCATCCAGAGAATTGGCCTCCACTGCCTTCCGAGGCAGTGTATTCCAGACCCCTACAACTCTCTGGGAGAAGAAGTTTTTCCTTAACTCTGTCCTAAGTGACCTACCCCTTATTCTCAAACCATGCCCTCTGGTACTGGACTCTCCCAGCATCTGGAACATATTTCCTGCCTCTATCTTGTCCAATCCCTTAATATCCTGGATAGCTTGGATTTCATGTCCAACCTCAAAGCTCCTTGCTGATTCACTTGGCAACTGGCGTAACTGTTTATTCTGCACTTCCCTCTGTAGATCTGGTTTCAGGAGGTCTGTGTGAGATATCAGGTTCCTGTTCACAGACAGCATTGCAGGTGTTTGACTTGTCGTCACATGAACACAGCTCTGATACACAAATAGGAAGTTGTCCACCTTGTGCGGTAGAGAAATGTCCTCCTTGTCCATCGCTTTAATGGATTTCCTGACGGTTTGGACAAACCTTTCAGCTAACCCATTCATTGCTGGGTGGTGAGGAGCTGACCTGAAACGGTTGATGCCATTTTTCTTCATGAATAGTCTGAATTCTTCTGATGTGTATTGTGGTCTGTTATCACTCACAGTTTGTTCAGGTAAGCTATTTCTGGAGAAGACTGTCCTCAGAGCAGAAACAATCTTTCCTGATGTGGTTGACTTCATTGGTATGAACTCGGGCTACTTCGAATGACGTCCACAGCAATCAGAAACATGGAGTCCATGAATGGCCCAGCAAAGGCAATGTGTACTCTTTGCCATGGTGATGATGGGCACTCCCATGGGTGTAAAGGTACCTTTGGGGTCCATTTTGAACTTTGCAGCATCCCGAACAGCTTTTGATCAAATCTTCAACCTATCTATTCCCTGCCACCACTTGTAGCTCTGGGCAAGACTCTTCATCTCGACTGTACCCAGGTGACCTTCATGCAGATTCTCTAACACCCTGGTACGCAGTTTAGAGGGAACCGCAACACGAGATCCACACATCAGAGTTCTTTGACATACAAGCAGTTGGTCTCATCTCACTGAGAACACTGGAAACATAGGATGACCATGAGCTGGCATCCTTGGAGGGTGATGTCATAGACTTTTGACAACATCAGGTCATTCCTTGTTTCACTTAGTACTTCAGAATTTGTTTCCGGCAACTGGTCCACCAACGTGGTGTGGAACACCTCTGCTGGGTCACAGCATGAAGACTTGTTTTTCTTCAGTTGCCAATAGTAGAAAACGTGACAAGCCATCAGCGTTGCTGGGTTGCTTGGTGCCCTTAAACTTTATGTCTTAAGAGTGGGCTCCTAGGAAAAATACCCAACGTTGCAACCGGATAGCAGACATCACTGGGATCCCCTTCCTGGGATTGAGAATGGACACGGGGCTGGTGGTCAGTCACTAGTGTAAACTTTTGTCTGTAGAGGAAGACCAAGGGCCTCTCAGTCGATCTGTGCACAGTTGCATTCTGCGCTTGTCAGTGATCTTGATGCAAATGCAATTGGGCGTTCAGATCCATCTTTCATAATGTGTGGCAAAACAGCTCCAATGCCATAAGGGTACACATCACATGCCAGTCTGATGGGCAGGGATGGGTCATAATAGGTGAACAGTTCATCTGATGTTATTAGTCTCTTTGTTTCCTTGAATGCTCTTCCACATCTTACTGGCCATTTCCACTTTGCTCCTGTCTGTAACAGTGTGTTCAGTGGGTGCAGCACTGTAGCAATGTTTGGGAGAAACCGGTGGTAGTAGTTTGCCAGGCCCAGGTATGAGTTGTGACACATTTTCCGGTTTGGGTGCCTACAGCACCGCTTCAGTCTTCTCTTGTGACTTATGTAAGCCCTGCTTATCAATGACATGATTACAATATGAGATTTAATTATTGAAAAAACTCACATATTTCTCTCTTTGCACACAGACCATACTCACTTAGCCTGGTAAGCACTTTACCGAGGTTCTGGCGGTGCTCTTCATCATTCTTGCCAGTCACAATGGTGTCATCAACTGTGTTCCTGGGATACCTTAGAGCACTTGTTCCATTGTTCTTTGCCAAATTGCTGGAGCTGATGCAATGCCAAAGACGATTATACTGCAACAGTCCCTTGTGAGTGTTGCTTGTGAGGAATTTCCTGCTTGACTTTCCAATCTCCATTTGGAGATAAGCTTGTGATAAGTCAATCTTTGAAAACCTCTCCTCACCTGCCAAAGATACAAAAATGTCCTCTATTCATGGCAGGGGATTCTGCACAGTACGGACCAAAGGGTTGATGCTCACTTTTAAGTCCTTGCATATGTGAACAACTCCAGCCTTCCCTTCCTTGATCACCAGGACAATGAGCATGGCCCAATCACTCTACTCAGCTTTGGAGAGAATTCCAGATGCCTCTAAGCTCTGAAGTTCAGCATCCACTTCAGGATGTAATGTGCAAGGCACTGGCTGCACTATGGAATCTTGGCATCACTGCTTCATCCAGTTCAGTTCTGGCATTTATGCCTTTGAGTTTACCAATCCCCTTCTCAAACACCTTCCTATTAGCAATAAGCAGCTGTGACCATCTCTGGTTAGTGCTACCATTTGAGCTGCATTTGCCTGTTGAGGGATGACACATTGAGGAATTTGATTGTGTGCCAGTCTAGTTGCATTTTTCTCAACCATTCACGTGCAAAAAGTGCTGGCCCTCCACTTTTCAACACATAAAGCATTATCTGCTGTGTTCTGCTCCTGACATCACGTTCTCTTTCAGTTTGCCTTTGGGAGGACCTTTTCATCTGTGTACATCTTGGTTATCACCGAGGTCTTTTCTAAATGTAGCTTAGAAAACAATCTGTTGTAGCCAGCCTCTGAGATTACAGACAAAGCTGACCCTGTATCTAGATCCATTTTCAGTTTTACACGAGACACATCTGTTGTGATCTGCTTTAGTAATACTATGCAGTTCTAGGCATGGCAGCTCACCTTTGTCAGACTCTGTGTTGTCTGATTCAGCTGCACATTCAGTCACTTTATGAATTTGCTTGCTTTTGTGTTTGAAACTTTTCACAATATGTTGTTTTTCTCTTTGGTTGTGCTTTTTGTCTGATTTTCACACTCGATGTGACCTTGTTTGTTACACTTTCTGCAAACTTTTTCTTTGAACCAACAGTCATTTGCATTATGGGAGGATTTGCCACATTGATATCATTTTTGGTTTTTGCACCATTCAGGGACATATTGTGCATTTCACATTCTAAACTCTTTTCCTGTAGTTCTGCTGCATCCTTTGTTGCAGACTCTGATGATATTGCAATGGTCAATGCCCGTTCTAAGGTTACATCTCTTTCTGACAGTAGTCTCTTTTGAGTGCTTTGACCATACAACTCTGTCCCTTAATGTTTCAGAAATTCCATCTCTAAAGTCACAGTACTGGGAAAATTTGCACACTTCTGCAATGTGTTTTGAAATGTTTTCATCCTTTGACTGGTTCCTTTTGTGAAACCTAATTCTTTCAGCTATTACTAGCGATTTTGGGTTCAAGTGATTTTGTAAACTTTCAACAATTTCATCGAACGTCTCTCACTCTCTTCCTCTGAATTCTGTCATCTCATAACTGTCAGTGCAGTTACTGATACTTACTGACATTCCGGTTTGTACCTGTCACCAGTTTGTTGTGTCTGTACAACTACATATCAATTAAGTAAAAACACGCACACAGAAGTGAGGTTAACTGGTGTATTCAATTTTCAGAGAGAGAGAGAGAGAGAGCAACAGAACGCACATTCATAGAAATCACAAGTCAATGCACATAGCTAAGTTATCGGTCTAGAAGTAGTGCTAAGGGGCGTCATTGCTCTAAAAGAAGTAGATCCATATATTACACTTTTAGTCTGTTTTAAAAAGCCACAATGGCAGAATCTCTACAGCCACCTGACTGGAGAATTTCAATGATTTGCTATTATTTAAGTGGAAAAACCTCAGACTCAAACAGTCTACCCCATATTCTGATAACTGACAGATCTCCATCGGAAAAGCAGTGAATGTTAAATTTCTTGTTTATTTGGAGTTTTGCCCGAGGTAGTTATCGGTACAGACATTGTAGGCTGAAGGGGACTGTTCCTGTGTCATGTTGATCTATTAGTTCTGGCATCACTGACCAGGTACGTAAATCAACCTCACATCACCTCTAAGTAGGGGTGCACCTGGTCCATTTTGGTTGTCCATATGTCACTATAATGTTAATTCCATTTGGTTTTGTCTTCTTGAATGTTTAATCTCCTCATCAGATTAGGACGCAGGCTTCCGATCATAAAAACACATTGCAAAACACAGATGGAAATTTCCTAGCCCCGTAAGCCAGAGCTAGCAAGGTCCCACAAATCTTGTTCCCGGTTTTATTCCCCTGGCCCTGCAAATATTTTCCTTCAAAAATTTCACTCAATCCATTCAGAAGGTCAGTACTAAATCGGCTCTCACAGCCCTTAGTCAGCGTAGTCCTGCTCTCTACTCATTGGATGAAGGTTTTTTTTCCCCAACATCTCCTTTGTTTTTTTTGCCAATTATTTTAAACCTGCGTTCTTTGTTTCTCCAGCCCCCAGACAGTGGAGACAGCTTCACTCTATTTACTCTGCCTGGAAAGGGCAATTCTTTCAAATCCCTTTTCATCCTTCCCTGCTGTAAGGAGAACAAGTCCATTTATGTGACTGATGCTCTTATACGTCAACCTTTTCTATCAAATCTTTTCCATTTGCTTTGTGAGACATACACATCCCTCCTGATAACTGAATTAGTGCTTATGAGCATCAATGAGCTGAATTAGAATGCTTTTAGAGGTTTAATATAACACAATATTATTTTTCAGATATTCCTGCAACATGGAAGATGCTTTCAGAGCATCAACTCCATCGGATTATCCTACCTCTCAGTAGCAATAATTTCAGCAGTTAGCCTATCTACCAGTCTGTCTTTGGGATGTGGGAGGAAGTAGAACCACCAGGAGAAACCAGCACTGTCAGAGGGAGAAGATTCAAGCTCTGAACCGATAGAGGTCAGGATGGAAATGGATTGCTGGAGTGGTAAGGAAACAGTTGATGCTCCTTCACCGTGCTTCCCAATCTTCACTCTTGTGATGGAACATAGAAAACCTACAGCACAATACAGGCCCTTCAGCCCACAAAGTTGTGCCGAACATGTCCCTACCTTAGAAATTATAGTACTAGGCGTACCCATAGCCCTCTATTTTTCTAAGCTCCATGTACTTATCCAAAAGTCTCTTAAAAGACCCTATCATATCCACCTCCACCACCATTGCCGGCAGCCCATTCCACGCACTCACCACTCTCTGAGTAAAAAACTTAACCCTGACATCTCCTCTGTACCTACTCCCCAGCACCTTAAACCTGTGTCCTCTCATGGCAACCATTTCAGCCCTGGGAAAAAGCCTCTGACTATCCACGTGATCTATGTGGAAGTCCAGGATCTGATGTGCTCTTTCACCCAATTTCCCAATTTCATGCCCTGAGTCCTTAGCCCATACAAAAATATGGAGCAGGTGCTGGACATTCAGCTCCTCCAGCCTGCTACACCATTTAATACAATGATTATTCTTCTTTGTGGAAAACAGGAGAGAGACGCAGAGAGAGGAGAGAAAGAGAGAGAGAGAGCGGAGAGAGGGAGAAGAGAGAGAGAGCGGAGAGAGGGAGAAGAGAGAGAGAGTGGAGAGAGAGAGGGAAAGGGGAGAGGGAGAAGGAGAGAAAGAGAGTATTAAAGAGAGAGAGAGAGAGAGAGAGAGAGGAGAGAGAGGGAGAAGAGAGAGAGAGCGGAGAGAGGGAGGAGAGAGAGAGAGTGGAGAGAGAGAGGGAAAGGGGAAAGGGAGAAGGAGAGAAAGAATTAAAGAGAGATAGAGAAAGAGAGAGAGAGAGAGAGATTACTCAGACTTTGGATCTCTGTACACATGACAATAATAAACCAAGACCGCATCTGCTCTTTCAAACAATACAGAGCTCGTCTTCAAAGAATGGCAACTGTATTCCAGCTAACATTTACATCTCTCAAAACATTCACCTTTGCTGACTAAAGCTAATATAAATTATTGTGCCTGCATGAATAAAGGTGATCCGGGTGGGTCACCTGAACCTACTTCCAATTCGCCATCTCACAAGACAGGCATAAGATCACATTGCTTAGCGACTGTTTTGTATGTATTCAATAACCCAATGCATTATCACAGCTCAGTGCTGTTTGAAATTCTCCCTATTCATCTTCCAACAGTCAGCAGTCATGGGTATCACAGTTGAGAATTTGCTTTAAGCTTTCCTTCATTATTTTAAGCACTAAGTGAAGCACTTCTCTGGATTATAAAGGGGGCAATGTTATATTTAGGGGCACTAGAGATTAGACTGTTTTCCATAACAAACCAAATATCCACAGCCAGGAACATGAGTAGCATTCAAACAACTGAGTCCAAAAATCTATGGGCAGGTGTCTCTAACTTCACAGAGTCACATGTTCTGGCATTTCCATCTCCTGTGGTGAAACTACTGGCCCATGTTCCCATCAATCAAGCTCTTACTTGTATTTTCTACCAGCTCCTTCATTTATCTAATAGTCATCTCATTACAGAAAGAATGTGGAAGCTTTAGTGAGGGTGTAGAGGAGATTTACCAAGACGCTGTCTAGATTAGAGAGCGTGTCTTAAGAGGAAAGGTAGAGTAAGCAAGGGCTTTCCGTCTTTGGAGTGACGGCGTAGGAGAGGTGTGTAAGATTTTGAGAAGCATAGATAGAACAGACAGTGAGCATCTTTTTCCCAGGACAGCAATGGCCAATATCAGAGGCCACCGGTCTAAGGTAAATGGAGTGATGGGTGCCTGGAACACACGGCCAGGGAATGTGCTAGCTGATACAATAGTGACATTTCGGAGCACATGGATGAATGGCAAATGGTGGGTTATGGGCTGCATAGGATGGAATGGACTGTGAATAGGCTGATATGGGTCTGCACAACATTGTGGGACGGAGGGCTCAAGCTGTACTGTACTGTTCCATGTTCTGCTTCTCAGCCTTCAATCCTGCAACTTAGTTTCCATCCAGGTGTTAAGAATATAAGAAGCAGGAGTTAGCCATTCAGCCCCTCTTTCCTGCTCTGTTACTCAATAAGGTCATCCAGATCAGTGCAACTTTCCTGCACCAATCCCGCCCCTACCAATCCCTGCAATGTCCAAAAATCAATCTCTGTCTTGGAGATGCCCAATGACTGAGCCTTGTGGGTATGGAATTCCACAGACTTATAACCCCAGAGTGGACAGAGGTTGTCACAGAGCATCTAGAAGACAGTGATCCCTATATCTCTTTCCCCTCCCACACTTTCTCGTTCTGCCCATCACCCACACAGACCTCCCACTGGTTCCCCTCGTTCCCCACCCCAGTTCCTCCCCTTATTCCATGCTCCACCTTCTCTCCTGTCAGATTCCATCATCTGTAGCCCTTTGTCTCTTCAACCTATCACCTCCCAGTTTCTGATGTTATTTCCACTCTCCATCCTCTCTCATCTTCTTATCACATTCCTCGCCAGGCTCCACCTGAGACCTGACTTTGAACCTTTATAAAGCACTGGTGAGGTCTCACTCGGAACATTATGAGCAGTTTTGGGCCCCTTATCTTAAAAAGGATGCACTGAAACTGAAGAGGGTTCAAAACAGGTTCACAAAAATGATTCCAGAATTGAATGGCTTGTCATATGAAGAATGTTCAATGGCTCTAGCAACATACACAAAACGCTGGAGGAACTCAGCAGGCCAGGCAGCATCTATGGGATAAAATATAGTCGACGTTTCAAGCCAACACCTTCGAAGGCTCTGGGACTGTATTCACTGGAAATCAGAAGAATAAAGGGTGACCTCATTGAAACCTATGGAATGGTGAAAGACCTTGATAGAGTGGATGTGGAGAAGATGTTTCCTTTGGTGGGAGAGTCTAAGACCAGAAGATGCAGCCTCAGAACAGAGGGGCATCTTTTTAGAATGGAGATGAGGAGGAATTTCTTTAGCCAGAGAGTGGTCAGAGCTGTCTCTACTTCCTGAGGAGACTGAGGTCTTTTAACATCTGCCGGACGATGCTGAGGATGTTCTACGAGGCTGTGGTGGCCAGTGCTATCATGTTTGCTGTTGTGTGCTGGGGCAGCAGGCTGAGGGTAGCAGACACCAACAGAATCAACAAACTCATTTGTAAGGCCAGTGATGTTGTGAGGGTGGAACTGGACTCTCTGACGGTGGTGTCTGAAAAGAGGATGCTGTCCAAGTTGCATGCCATCTTGGACAATGTCTCCCATGCACTCAATAATGTACTGGTTAGGCACAGGAGTACATTCAGCCAGAGACTCATTCCACCGAGATGTAACACTGAGTGTCATAGGAAGTCATTCCTACCTGTGGCCATCAAACTTTACAACTCCTCCCTCGGAGTATCAGACACCCTGAGCCAATAGTCTGGTCCTGGACTTATTTCTACTTGGCATGATTAACTTATTATTATTTAATTATTTAGGGTTTTATATTGCTATAGTTCTTCACTATTCTTGGTTGGTGCGGCTGAAACGAAACCCAATTTCCCTCAGGATCAATAAAGTAAGTCTGTCTGTCTGTCTGAATCTGTGGAACTCTGCCACAGGCAGCAGTGGAGGCCAAGTCTTTATGTATGTTTAAGGCAGAAGTTGATATATTCTTGATGGGCCAGAGCATGAAAGGATACAGAGAGAAGGCAGGAGAATGGGGCAGAAAGGGAAATTGGATCAGCCCTGATGAAGTGGTGGGGCAGACTCAATGGCCTTATTCTGCTCCAATATCTTATGGTCTAACGGTCTGACCACTCTTGCCCCACTTCTCCTCTCCACCTTTTAAACTAGCTACCTCCTCTATGTCTTTCAGACCAGATTAAGGGTATTGATTGCTTATTTCTCTCCATTGATGGTGTCTGATACATTGAGTTCCTTCAGCTATTTATGTGTTGCTTGGAGTTTTTTCTCATCTCTTTCCTGAATGGCCAGTCACTTACTTTGAGGTTGTAACCCTGACCAGGGGAAACGTCAATCCTATATTTAGCACTAATGGAAATAAGGGATGCCAATACGCTCATTGAATTGACAAAGAAAGATAAGTTTGCCAAATGTAAACCAAGGCTGTCCAAACAGGTGGGACGGAAAGCCAGATTATTTTATTTGATGCAAATTTCAGGACTCTGCAAGGGAGAGGGTGTAGAAGGAATATAAAAAAAGGGATAACATTGTCAATTTAACTGTCATGCAAGCTTTAGTTTTTGGTCTTGTTTTGTCTGGTGGATTTGGAGCTCCTTTCCGGGGAACATGCTAAGATGGTAGCGTGATATTAATACGCAGCTGCCTCTCCGGACTCTGGATTGGGGATTGCCAAATGTTACGTGGATTTTCTGGTGTAGTCTGTTTTGTCATGTGCTTTTGTGATATCATTCTGGAGGAACGTTGTCTCATTTTTTAACTGCATTGCATTTGTGGTTTCTAAATGACAATAAACTGAATCTGAATCTGAACTGGAAAGGGATGACGGGGAAATAGACCAATTGTGGAGGTGATTTTAGGGTCACATTGGGGGAGCACAGGAAGTGATTAGATCACAAGACATAGCCAGGTGCAACAAAAGGTAAAACAAAACAGAGCAGGAAAATGGATTGTTAGATGGGAAGAGTTACAACAGAAAGACAAGACAATAAATCAGAGCTTCCAGTTGCAGAGAGAATGGAGGGAGATTGTCTGGCAGAGTAATTGAGGAGGTACTTTGTGGGTTGGTTGATGTTGGCAGTGGATTCTTGACAAGAAAGGTCCTTCATTCCACAGAACTATTATCTTTTATTTTTGAGAGTGCAAAGTATCCCAAACAAAAATTCAAATGGAAGCAGCAGACACATTAACAAAATATTAACAATAAATCGGAAGTGATTTACTTGTTCCTTGAGCAATGGCAACAGATTGGCAATGGTTTGCTTTCTGCTGTTGCTCAGACAGCTCACATAAAAGACAATTACACCCAAGCGCAGTGTTTATGTGATGGCTGGCCTCCAACACCTTCCTCTGTCCTTCCGTACTTAATGTTCAATGTATCCTCTTAGACCATTTAATGGTCACCTATTGGTGTCTAATGCTTTGCTCAAATACAATGTTTGAAACTGAGCCAACCTGAATTTGAATTGAAGTGATATAATGTTTTTTTTTTCCCTAGCACATAAAGGCTAGAAACCCATTCAGGTCAGATAGCACCAGCAATGATTCCACTTATCAATTAGGTTCATGCCAATTAATGTGATGGTGTGATATATTTCTTCACCTGGAATGACTTAGCTCTGGGTGAAGAGTTAGGAAAGGATAAACATGATTTGCTCATCGCATTGATGTTTTCTCTGAGTTGAGGGGTTTCCTAAACCTTGATTCCTCTTTACTTCTAGCTCACCTACAACAAATGTAGAGTCCCATGGACCTCCTCGTTATGAAGAAGATGCCTTCTGTCTCTTGCCCCAAAAGCCTTCTTGGCAAAAATTCCTCCCAGGTTCTTCCCTGCTGCAGCTGGCACTCAAATGCATGTTTGTCTTCTCTCCTACATACCCTCACCCCTGGATGGAGCTCACCTTTTCCATAGGACCCACCTCCATGCTAACACATCAGCTACACTTTTCTCATTAATCCCTCCAGGCAGGTTTCCATCTCTGACTCAGAAGCCAATCCCTTCTGATCGTAGGTAGGAGTTATAGTCTATGAGACTGCATCAGGATCTGTCCACCCACTTCTCATGGTTGACCAGAACAGGGATGGAGCTGCATCCATCTTGGTTCGTGCTGATGTGGCCCATGAATCACCAGTTATCACTGATCTTCACACACCTACGTCAACTCTGGTGCACCCCCACCATTGATCTAGATTCCACTCCAAGTTCTGCCTCTTTCTGTCCTTCGGCAACATCGTCTGACGTTGGTGTCAAACAGATATTTAGCACTGGATGTTCACAGATTTCTTCTAACCAAATATTGCAACAATTGAAACCCATTGTTCTCAGAGAGGGACATGTTCACTGATCTCTGACTACTGACTCTGTCCCTGAAGAATCTTCTGGACTGAACCAAACCACTTACAGTGTTATATTTGACCTTAGGTCTACAGACAATGTATCTATATCAGCATAATGAAGCTTTATTTCTACCTGCCTACCATCATCCGATTCCTCCCGTCTCTTAGCTTATTTGCTGCTGTAACTCCCCTGAAGTTGTTCTCTCAAACACCGTATCCCATCTTGGAGTCAAATATGACATCAGGGTCCTTTCCTAGAAAAGGTTGAGAAAGCAGAGTGGATTTAGTAGCTGGAGAAAGGAATGAGTGGCCCGATACAAAACAAATTTTGTCCATGAGCACCTTCTACATTTCATGTGGTGGAAACTAAAGTCCACCTAAAGTCCCCTTGATGGTCTTCCAGCAGTTCTTGCTGGAAGTATCAGCTGAAGGCCAGATCCAGCCTCATCAGTTCAGTACATAACAGAACTCCACAGAAGTCAATGATGAGTCCAAGGGAAAAGGAACAATCGCACAGAGGCATGGAGGTCCAGAGCGTGTTAAACAACTTGTTCTCTATGGACTCACCACTGAGCCGTCATGAGGGTGGAACGTGACTGTGCTGAGAAATTAGCTGCAAAGTCTCAGAGTACACCAGTAAGTGAGCTTCTATTGAGGCAATACTGATAATGGGGCTTTGGAGATTCCTAAAAAGTGATTTTCTCAGTACTTTTTTTTCATGGAAATATCAATTTATGTAATACCTTTATCATAGGAAACCATCCTAAGGCATTACAGACCTAATGCTGGTAAGTGGAATTGAATGGGTGTCATTGAAAAGGAAGGTTAAAGGGCCTCCGTGTTACTGACTCGATGATCAGAGTACCTTCTGTTACAACCACGGACTCTGCTGCAAGATCCACAAGCCCATGTGTGCAGAGTCCATGGCTGTGGCACGCGGTACTCTTACTCTGCAATTGCACTCATGAGTGTGCACGTTCCAGCTAATTACTGTTTCCTTCTGGTGGCATTGAACTCCCTTCTTTTCATTCTAGTCTTGTTGAGACTTGACCAAAAGCACCACAACTTCTACGCTCCGTGCTTACTCTCATCCTAGTCCGGGAAAGGAGACTGCCTTTTCGATTGAATCTGTAAAGGACTGGTATTTTTAATTATTGCTTCCAGCTGCAGTGTTGGCATTAACCTTCAGTTAAGAGTTTTTTTTTAACGACCCAGCAGGCCTGGCATTTATTGCTTCTTTTTCTTTTCTTCCAAGTTGTGCAACAGTTCTCATTAAAGTCAGTGAACTGTTAACCTGCTTCAGTCTCTCCCTCTCTGCACTCGGGCCATATCTGCATCACCTGCCATCATCAGTCACAGCTTTGTAATGAGCCTATCCTCGATTATGTGATCTTTGGACGTGTGATGAATATTCCATCAACGAAACACGTTTTAAGGGGAGTGCAGCAGAAGACAAAATCTTTAAAGTCATTAAAACAAAGTAAAGGAGATGATTGGGTAGCAAGACAGAGAAAGAGCAGGCAGCTTCCAAAGCGATGTTCAGCCATCAGGGTGAAGCGAGGGGAATATCTGTTAGAGTGAGACCGTATAGATCAATGATTTAGTTGAAATCACATTATGCTTCTTTGGCTGTCTTGGGTTTTTCTAATAGCAGTGTTGTGGGATTTGATAGAAGACCAGAATATAATAACAGGGAGTGAAAACCTGAGCCAAAATTATTGATGGATGATTGACAGAAATGGATATTACTGAAAGACTGTTAGCTGAAGATGGAAGATTCAGTATTGAGTCTGCAAGGCTACAATGTGTCCAGATGGAAAATGAGGTGTTGATCTTTGAGCTTGAGTTGAGCATGAGCATAACAGTGTGAACACCCCATTTTCTGCCAGAGCTTGAAGGGTCTTGGACCTGGACTGTTTACTCTGTTTCTCTTCCCTCAGTTGCTGTCTGGCCTGCTGAGTGCTTCCAGCATTTTCTGTTCTAATTTCAGATTTCTTGCACGCACAGTTTTCCCTTTCTCCTCTCGTTGGCCTTCTTTATAGCCATGATAGCAGGGCCAGACTCTGCAAGCTGGAGCAGGAAGTGAACAGCTTCAACCTTTACCGGAGTCACTTGGGCTGAAACAACCAGTCAATGAGATCCCTGTGAGATGTGTCAACACTGCCTGGTATTGGTATTGGAACTATTATTGTCACATACAGTGAAAAGCTTCTCCTGCATTACTGCTCATACAGATCAAATCACTAAACAATGCATTGAGCTGGAATCAGATAAAACAATAGCAAACAGAATAAAGCATAAAAGCTACCGAAAAAGTCAGTGCAGATAAACAATTGAGAGCAAGATCATAACAACCCCGATTGTGAGCTTAAGGGTCCATCTTATCATACAAGAGGTCCATTCTGGAGTATGATAACTGTGGGTCCCAGTGTGGATGCTGTGTAGCCTCCTCCCTGATGGGAGTGGGACAAACAGTCTACAAGCAGGGTGTGTGGGATTCTTCATGATATTGCTGACTTTTTTCCAGCAGCTTTCTGTATGTATGTCCTTGATGGCAGGTAGGCTGGTGCCAGTGAGGTTGGGCAATTTGGACTACCCATTGCAGAGCCCTCCTGTCCGCCACAGTGCAGTTTCCGTACCGTGCACTGATGCAGCCTGTTGGGATGCTCTCATCTGTAGAATCTTGTGAGTATTGATGTGCATAGTCCAGACTCCTCAGAAAGTAGAGGCGTTGGTGAGCTTTCCTGATTGTGTACGATGTGTTCTTGGACCACGAGAGCTTGTGCGAGATGTGCTCTCCCAGGAGTTTGAAACTGCGTGCAGTTTCCTCTCCTGTGCCGCCGATATAAAGAGGGGCGTGAATGGTGCGACTTCTCCCGAAGTTGACAACCATCTCTTTTGTCTCGTTGACATTGTTGAAGAGGTTATTTGTCTGCAACCAGATTCTACCTGAATCAGAATCAGGTTTAATATGACCAGCTGAAGGCTAATACTCTGAAGGCACGGCAATGTCGAAGGTTGACTGAAGGCAGTCAACATTTGCCCTGTGATAAGCCGACAACCTCCCAGTCGAGTTAGGGATTCCCAACCTTTTTTATGCCATGGGCCAATACCATTAATAAAAGGGGCCCTTGGACCCCTGGTTGGGAATCTTTGGTCGAGGTGGAATCTGGTGAGGCCACTATGGGAGCCCAGGCAAACAAGCGAAGTGGGTCTGGCTCAGCTTAACATGGTAGCGCCCCATTGATTGACTGAGCTTAATATACAACTGTTAAGATGCGGGACTGTCTTTACAGCAAGAACACAGCCGTCATCATATACTGAGTCCTACAGTACATTCCCAGCTGCCCTTTTATTTTCTGCTCGATAAGAGATCACAAAGCCTATTTAGTGGAGGGAATATGAGAGGCTCAGTCACAAAATGAGCTTCTGCCATCGCGCACAGGCAGCGCACTTGAACCTGAGAAATGACCATCGCTAATTGACATGAAGATCACTGCCACATGCAGTAAAATAATCTCAAATGCTCCTCATGCCTCTGGCTCTCTGCTTAGAATTCTCCAGGAAAATTCACACAAAATTCATCAAACTACAGTTTACAATTGCAAATTAATTGACATTAACTAATAATTAGCATCTCTGATGGTTTCTGTAAACCCTGAGCCGTAGCATTTTACTAGCAGGCGTGTGACATATCCAATCAGCCTGTCTGCAGCACTGTTATTTTGGGATAACTGACACTTCCCCAACGCTGCATTTTTTATTCTATAAATACAGCAGGTAATTAAGATTTCTTCCCCATATTGTGACAACAGAGCTGTCTTTGCAAATGGAAAATGACTATTAAAAGATGATACTTAGCACTATGTGAAACTGAGGATATATTCCCTAATAAAAGTGTATTTTTGTCAATAATATTTCAATAATATCAGTGGCTGACCAGCAATGAGAGCAGACAATGTTAGGATAGATTTTGCCAGCTCAGATTTCATGGAAACCATTCCATTGTGTTTCTCTCTGGTTCTTCTCCGCTCTTTCCTTGCATTTGGACCCAGGACAGTTTGAAAGATACTGTTCATTCTTCTCCCATCACCTTTTCAGCTGCTGATTTATGACCATTGCATTAGGCACTTCACCTTGTTTCTCTGAGGTAATGTTGCAGCTCTGTGAAACCCTGGCAGCAGTTCCAGGCTTCCCGGGATGTGTGGAGCGTACACCGTTGATATGGGACCAGATCAAACGAGCCAAGCGTGAGAAAGGTGACCCGCACGACGTGCGGCTGGATCTTGTGAATGCCCTTGAATCTGTGCCTCACCGGCTCAGCGACTTCGCGATGGAGTTCTTTTACATTCCCGGCTGCATTAGAGTCCTGGCTTCCGCTTACTTCCGTGACCTCCAGATGGGGTTCTCTTTTCAAGACGTAACAATGGCGTGGCAACAGCTCGAAGTAGGGATTCCATCTTTCCCATTCTGTATGAGGCAGCCTTTGGGGCAAGATAGGTGGTTGGGGAATAAAGCTGCAGTCGGGACAGAGGCTCCCTCCACTGAGCAGCCACATGGATGATGTCACGAGTGCCCCTCAGATGGCTGCGTGAACAAGAAGCCTGCTGAAGAGGCTGGACAAAGTAGTGATACGGGCAAGGATGGAGTTCAAGCCCGCCAAGTCACAAAGCCTATCCCTCCGAGAAGGTGTCAGAAGCGACAACGTTACCTTTGTTATAGGGGACGAGGAAATCCCGTTGCTGTCCAGGCAGTCCTTGGGAGGGAGTACACTGCAGAGCTCGCTGACAGGCAGATGGGAAAAGGAGCTTGCTAAAGGGCCTCGTCAGAATCGACCCGAGCCAACTAAAGCGTGGTGCTACCAGTTCACACCATACCAAAGGGTGATGTGGCCCCTGAAAATGTGTACAATTCCCTCATCAGCAACCATTAGGATGCATGGGAGAGCCGCCTCATGAATCTGGAAAATTGCTGGGGCTGCCCTCGATGTTTCTCGGACACTGGCCTTTTCAGGAAGAACATGTTGCCGCTGCCACAGAGATCCATCAGCCTGGGGTACAAGCAGGAGAAAATCCAACTGGTCATTGAGCTGGGGGAGTTCCCCCGACCCGCTGGTGAGGAGTGCCAATGCCCCAACCGTCCCAGCCGTAAATGGAGAGCTCGAGCTGAAGCAGACCAGTCCATCGGCAGGCGGCAGCACCAGGAGTTTGCCCAGGCTGGGCATGCAGGACTTGGCTAGGGGAAGGGAGTATGTTTCTGGTCCAAGGAGGAGGTGACAAGGACAGGGCAGGAATGAAGGCAGTGGCACAGAGCCACCAGGGAAGCTGGACAACATGGGAGGGCACCATCAACAGGTCATTCAGCTGGTCTGACCTGTCCCACAGGCCAGGCTCAGCTTCCTCACCAGGGCAACCCACAACACCTTGCCCTCGTGTCCTATAGCCGAAATCTTCACCATGGGTTTGGCAGCGGTGATAGCTGTCCCCTGTGTGATACCACCAATGCCAATCTCCAACACATCCTGGCAGGATGCAAGACTGCACTGTCCCAAGGGTGTTACAGATGGCGGCATGACCAGGTCCTCATGAAACCAGCAAAGATCCTAGAGACCTGCAGGCTGGATTCGAGAAGCGGCCTTCCCTCAGCAGGACAACAACTCATCCCGTTTGTTAAGGCTGGTAAGAGCACTGAATGCACCTTCCCAAGAGCTCCTTCAGGACTCCTCTCCACAGGCAAGGAGCGGAACATGAGGGCAGATCTTGGCAGACAGCTACAGAATTTACTGCCACATCTCTCTCTCCAAACATAGTCCGTGGTCACCAAGACAGTCCTCCTCATTGAGTTAACGATCCCATGGGAGGGAAGATTGGAGGCTTGTACACGAGCGGAAGAGGCTGAAGTACTTGGACTTGGAAGCAGTGTGTAAGGAAGCTAGCTGGAGGACCATCATCTACCCTCTGGAGATAGGATGCCGGGCTTCTTCGGCACATTGATGACAAGGTTACTCTGTGATATGGCAGTGACTGGACTGAGGTTGAAGAGGCAGAAGAGGGCAGCTTTTGGCTGTGGCTGAGGAAGGAGGATGGAATTTGAGGAACTGATTAACCCTTTTGGAAGCTACAGGGGGGTAGCAGAGGGATGTCCCTGTCACTGCTCTGCCACCAGGAGATGTACCAGGGCTAAAGGAGTGAAACATCAATGAATGCTGGTCCCTGGCTGGTGACCTAAGGACACCGTTGGAGGTGCAACAGACAGGAATACCAAGCAGGAAACATCTTCCCGTAAATCTCATTGGTTAGATCACATTTAGAATATTGTGCGTGAATAGGGGGGCATGGCCAAGTGGCTAAGGCGTCGGCCTAGTGATCTGAAGGTCGCTAGATCGAGCCTTAGCTGAGGCAACGTGTTGTGTCCTTGAGCAAGGCACTTAACCACACATTGCTCTATGACGACATCAGTGCCATGCTGTATGGGTCCTAATGCCCTTCCCTTGGACAACATCGGTGGCGTGGAGAGGGGGAACTTGCAGCATGAGCAACTGCCGGTCTTCCATATAACCTTGCCCAGACCTCAGTCACCATCAAAAATCGATGGACAGCCGAAGAAGAGAGAATATTGTGCTCATTTCTGGTCGCCTCATTATAGGAAGGGTATGAAAGCTTTAGAGCAAGTGTAGAGGAGATTTACCAGGATGATACCTGGATTAGAGAGTGTCTCATGAGGAAGGTTGAGTGAGTTAGGGCTTTACTCTTAGGAGGATAAGAGGTGACTTGATAGAGGTGTACAAGATGAAAAGAGGCATAGATCGAGTGGATAACCAGAGGCTATTATGAGGAGGCATAATTTTAAGGTGATTGGAAAATGTCAGAGATAATATTTTTTTACACAAAATGTCAGAGAGTAGTGGGTGCGTGGAACACGCTACCAGGGGTGGCAGTGGAGGCAGATACATTGGTTACATTTAAGAAACTCTTCGATAGACACATGGAACGTATCTAAATGGAGGGTTATGAAGCAGGAAAGGATTGAATTGATCCTAGAGTAGGTTAAAAGTTTGGCAGAGCATCATGGGACAAAAGGGTTTATAATATGCTGCAATGTTCTATGTTGTGTGTTCTATTGACCGGAAAGCAGTGTCCTCTTGTTTCTGTTCCTCCTGCCAGTGGAAGGGTCATATCCCTTTATATTTGATTTAAGACCCCCAATAATTTTGAAGGTTCATCTCTGCTCTGAGATGTAAAAGCCATGGTCCTCTACCGTGGCAGTAGTTTAAATGATAGAATTTAGAGTCACCCTGCAGGCCCCTCAAGGCCACGATGTCTGTGCCAACCATCAAGCACCCATTTAGACTGATCCATTTCACTCTCCCCACAGAGCCAACAACTTACCCAACCTTTACCACTCACCTGCGCAATAGGCCAATTAACCAGCCACTCTTTTGGGTCATTGGAAGTAATTGTAGCACAAGAGGTTAACTGAACACGTATACTCCAAAGCGACAATACCAGAGCTCAGGATCTATCCTGTGGAGCATCAGTTCTACAACAATCAGAATTCCTCATCTAGGATTCAGACACTGTGACGACGTATTGATGAAACATTTCACTTTCAAAGCCTCCTCCAAGTGGCATTTTGAGACAGGTGGCTTTATTTCTGCATTTTGACCCTCTCTGACTACAATCAGCTCACATAGTCTGGATGCTCCAATAGTCTGGATTACTGCAATAGCTTCTTCAAATCCACGTGTGTTTTCTGTTGAGTAACGCGCCTTTACAGGGAACATCTAAAGGGGCAGAAGCAGAAATGGAGAGATAAAGTTTGATGTAGTGAAAAGGAAGGGAGGACCTTGGCTTCATCTAAACTGTTCCTTCAACAAGCAGAAAGACCCTTGGACAAAAGGAGCCTACAATGATAAGGACCATTTTATTCCATTAAGTTACTTCTTGTTATTCAATTACGGCTGTTGTATGAAGGGAGGGGAAATGTGAATCTACAGCTGCAAAGTTATATAGAGTCATACAGGCTATTCAGCCCAATGATCCACCTGATCAAGTCCCATTTGACCTTGTTTGTACCAAACCCCTCTAAACCTTTCCTATCCATGTATCTTTCTAAATATCTCTTAAACATCATAATTATCCTCAGCTCTGAACTTTTTCTCAATTATACTCAGCATTTTCTCTACAGCAAGTTCCATATACCCACTGTCATTTGTGTGAAAAGCCTGTCTTTCAGTCCCTTAAATTGTTTGGAACATGTCAATATCCAAAGATGGCACCTCCCCTATCCCAGAGTGTCTGTCGATATTCTCATGCCTCATTCACCCAGCTCAGGTGCACAACACACTGCTGGTGACCTCCAGAGTGATGAGGTCTCCAGATCCGATCTCCCACTTGATGCCCCAATGATAATCACCCCAGGATCCTGAATGGCAGGAATTGCAACAAGCTTTCCGAATTGTATGGTCCAACCTGTTAGCAAGTCCCTGGTGGATCAATGATGAGAAACAAAGCCAAGGGAACAATTATGGAGGGCTCGGGATTCCAGCCTTTTCCCTTCATCTTGCAAGCATATCTACCGTGAGAGAAGGAGAAGACAAAATTGAGCTCTTTCTGATTGCATATAAGATATAGGGAATCCCAGACTGAACCATTGGCCATTGAGATCTACCCCCAATGAACATGGGGGAAGATTTATTTAATTCATTTTTAGGCTTCCCCATCACTGCCAAGGCAAGAATTTATTGACCATGCCAAATTACCTTTGGAAAGGCATGATGAGCTGCCTTATTGAACCTCCGATAACGGTCGTCTCACGGTGCTGTCAGAGAGGGTGTTCCGGGACTTACACCCAGTGAGGTTCATGAACTAGTGAAATATTTTCAAGTTGGAGGGGAACCTGCAAGGGTTGATCATCCCATGAACTTTCTGACCCCGTGTCTTTCTTGGTGGTAGAAACTGCGGTCTTGGGAGATGCTGTTGGCGTGTCTGAGGTGAGTGATTTAGTGCATTTTGTAAATGGTGGACACTACTGTCATTGTGCACTACTGGTGGAGGGGTGGTACATAGATGGCTTGTTTCAGATGGTGCTGAGTTTCTGCTAAAGGGCTTCCAGTAAAATAGAAGTGGACTTGGTTGCAGTGACCTCTCCGGGTCCAACAAATGGTGCAAATGTGTGTCTTAAACATGTTCTCTGTGATCACAAGAACCTGGTGGACGTTGTTAAAACAAAATATTGCAAGTCTGGTTAATTACTTCAGTGAAGGAGTTGTGTGACCTCAGTTGTAGGGAGATTCAGAGCTTTGTGCCGCGGCTTTGCCTGTTACAGCCCCCCAAGTGAGAAATCGCCAGAGATGGTATGGGAGAGAATAGACGTACAGAGGTGCAGTGGGCATGCTGGAATCTGTGCTGGGTTGGGGGCTGGCCTCTGCGGGCTGACTCTCCTATCATGGCTGCTCTTGAGTGTTTGCTCCCTTGATGACAAGCCGGTTTGCCTTCATCTGCGGCTAACACAGTGTGAGACAAACTGATTTGCTTCCGTCTGCGCTGACAGTGTATGCGGCAAGATGATTTGCCTTCACCCACAGCTGACACAATGTGAGATGAGAAACTGCTGTGTACTTGTTCTTGCAGAAACATGGCTCCAGGGCAACATCCCATGAACCATCATGTTACTCAGGGACTTGTGCTAATATTTTTGTGACTATTGTAACTATACGTGTTGTGTGCTGTGTTTTGCACCTTGCTCCCCGAGGAACGCTGTTTCATTTAGCTGCGTACATGTGTATGGTTGAATGACAATTAAACTTGAACCTGAACTTCTTGAGATTTCTTGATGTTCTGTTTATTGAGGCAACTGAAAATTATTCCATTACGCCTCTAACCTGCCTTTTGTGGATGCTGAAGCTGCAAAGACTTTAGCTTGTCAAAGGTGAGTCACTGGCCGCAGCTTACCCATCCTCTGACCTGTTCTTGTAGTCACAATTTTTATAGAGGTGGCCATGACAACAGAATTCCGTTGGTCTTCTTTGTAAAAAAAAAGTCCTCAATGCCTTTTTTGCAATCTGAACTGGCCAACTGAACAATCAAATGGACCAAAAGTTGACAGTTTTGCTGCCATTCCAGGCCTAAGGTCCATGAGTCTGAGTGGCTGGATGAAGGAACAACAAACCACAGGCATAAAGCACCCCGCAGTGGAAGGCTGCTGCTTTGAGATCTGACAGGCAGTCACTATAACGTTGGTTTTTATTATCGTTAACTTTATCCATTGCTGTATAGAGGGTGCAGCATCGTGTTGACAAGTCAAGGCCCCTGGTGCCTACTCAGATTAACTGGTTACTTATTGTCACATGTGCCAAGATGCAGTGGGAAATGTGTGTGTATGTATTTGGTTGTTTGTCTATTAATTAATTAATAATACAACATGCAATAAGCCCTTTCGTCCCTTTGAGCCGTGCTGCCCAGTGATTCCCCCAATTTAGCCCTAATCACAGGATAATTTTCAATGACCAATTAACGGTACGTCTTTGGACTGTGGGAGGAAACTGAAGCACCTGGAGGAAACCCACGTGGTCATGGGGAGAACGTACAAAATTCCTTATGGGCAGCAGTGGGAACTGAACCGGGTACAGTGAAGCTTTGTGCTACCCGCTACACTACCGTGCCTTACCGTTCATACATATTGGATCACTACACAGTACACTGAGGTAAGACAAGGTAATGCAATTACAAGGCAGAATTTAATGTCAGCTCTGGAGATCCTAACATCACCAGACCTGTAAGAGGATTTAAAAGAAGATTATTAGTAATTCTTAGAGAGAGCGAATTTAGATTTAAATGCATGGAATGATTATTATAGAAGTAATGAATGTGTCTGCAGGAAGCAGCTTGCAACGAGTCACCACACTCTGGTGCCAATGATATTTGAAGAGCAGCGGAACTCTGGTGAAATGGCCAAAAATGATCAATCCATCTAGTCTCTCTTGTTCAGAGTTTTTGTCCCCGGGAGCTTTCTGCATGCAAATTGGATCCTTTATTTTCTACTTTGCAGCCTCTTTCTTGTGGTCTGTCCATTATATATAAACCCAAGGAGGTGGTAACTTTATCATACAGAGTTGTGGGAACTGGGGACAATCTAGTTCGAAGGGTCAAATTCTCCCTCTCCTTCGTAATGTGCCCACTGAGTTTAAGGTGCAGCTCCCACTTCCCTTTTTGATGCCGTGTCCCAAGGCTGAAGCCTCCCTCGGTCACTGCTAAGGACAGGCACAAGAAGCTACAGGAGGAGCGCTGAGCCTGTTGATGGAACTTCCACTGAATCCTGGTCACACCACAGCTGACTGTAAGCTGCCTCAGATGGGCGTCAGTGACAGAGCAGCACGGCTGTCCCTGGAGATGCTGCACCCTCAGAGGAGCTGGCAAAATATTTACTCCTGGACTGTCAGGTGCAAGAGATCATGGCACGCATTGCTTATCTGAGCTGTTCACACAGGGAGGCTGGATTAACATATCCAGTCCATGGAGGCCATTCAGAGACGTAGGAGAAAGAAGAAGGAGGGACCTTGGTGATGATTATGGTGCTGAAGTTAAATTCGTAGAGCCAATGATCCCAGTTTGATTCTGGGCAGCAGTGAAAGCATCACGGTTTGACATTCTTCTTGCTCCAGAATGACTCTGGGTGTTTCTTGTGTTTTATCTGAAAGGAGAAGGTTGCCCTGTGCTGGTCTGATCATTTCCAGTTTTGTTCCCCGTGCTTTTGTTCATTTCTGGACAAGTCAATGCAAATGCTAATCATCCAAGGTAGTCTGTGATCGATGTGGAGTTGATAAAAATTTGATCTGTGTGTGTCTGTGAAGGAATGGCACTGGGACCCACTCTTCACCTGCAACTTGAATGCGGGCCGTATCCAACACAACACACTGTTCCATTTGGCTGTATTCATGAATGATTGAATGACAACTAAACTTGAACTTGACATAAGAACGTAAGAATATAAGAAACAGGAGCAGGAGTCGGCCATCTGGTCTGTCAAGCCTGCTCCGCCATTCAATAAGATCATGGCTGATGTGGCGATGGACTCATCTCCACCTACCTGCCTTTTCCCCATAACCGTTAATCCCCTACAGTTCCCCTAATTGACACATTCTAGCCTGGACTCCTAATGAACACTGAGAGTGTGGCCCCATCATGAGCCCCGCATCGCACTGACCTTATTGGTGAGTGTGAGAGGCTACGTTCTCAACCCTCGTATGCACCAGTGTCTCCAGTGTTTAAAGCAATGCCTTGCCAACTGATCATCTCTACAGTATAAGGGGTAACACCTGACTCCGGTGTAACCCACAGTGAGTGAACTTTGACAAAATCAGAGTGAAAGTGATGTAGAGAGAAACTGAAACAGAAGCCAGTAATGTCCAATCTTCATGTCATTCAGAACAAATTAAGAGCAAAACCTGTAATGACATAGGTTCAGATTGTTTTATTGTGAAGTACTCCAGACTGTAATGAAAGTCCTTGCCTATGTGAAGCTCACAGATTAAACAATAATTACACTAATAAGTACAGTGATGAGTGCAAAAGGAAATGCTAAAGAAATGGTAATGGACGGAGTAGAATTAGAGATTCTAAAAAAGATTCTTGTAAACTCAGCCAGCTCCATCATGGGTACTAGCCTCCATAGTATCCAAGACATCTTCAAGGAGCGGTGCCTCAGGAAGGCTGCGTCCATCATTAAGGACCCCCACCTCCCAGGCCGTGCCCTCTTCACACTGTTACCGTCGAGAAGGAGGTACTGAAGCCTGAAGACACACACTCAGTGATTCAGAAACAGCTTCTTCCTGTCTGCCAGCCAATTTCTAAATGGACAGTGAGCCCATGAACACTACCTCACTACTTTTTCATTTCTGTTTTTATTTTGCACTACTTAACTATTTAATAGTCATATATATACTTAATGTAACTCAGTTTTTTCCTCTGATTTATTTATCGTGTGTTTCATTGTACTGCTGCCGTAAAGTTAACAAATTGCACGATGTATGCTGGTGATATTAAACCTGTTTCTGATTTGGGAATGTGGCAGCGTCCCCGGGAAGGGATACGAGAGAGGTGATGGGTCCTGAAGTCTCTCAGCAGTGGGGAAGAAGCTGCTCTTGAGTCAGTTTGTCTGGGCTTTCGAGCTCCTGTGTCTACTCCCAGAAGGCAGAGGAGAGACAGGGAATGGCCAAAGGTGGCCCGCATTTTTGTCCATATTACTAGTTTTCTTGGTGCAACACATCAGATGGGCTGGATGGAAGGATTTGACGAGCCTGTGATAGACTGGGCAGTATAACTAGGAAAGACAAATTGGGGGTATGTCCCTGCGTGAATATGGATGTGTGCAAAGTCAGTCCCAAAAGAAATCTCATCGATCAACAATTACATATGTAGATATTGAAAGCAGCTGTGTAATGCCAAAGGAGCCTATCCACTCCTTTAACCAGACACACAATGACAGACTCCGCTGGGTAGGGATGTACTTACAAAATTGACGCGGCAATATTTGTGCATAAGGCGCTCGATGATAGAAGGTCCCTGGTGAAGCCAAGATAAACAGCCAGCGGTCTCCCATTTCCCAGAGAAGCTAAGTTGTTCCAGTTCAGTGCTGTCTATTAGTGGGAGTTGAACTGTGTCCAGGAGTGCAAACTTGTTTCTTTCTCTAGGGATCTCAGATGTCAGGAAGCAGCATGCTGTGTGAGAAAATATGCTGAGGTAAATCTGTCAGCCAATTATCACACAAGTTCTAGATTGGTCAGCAGGATAGGTGGCAGCTCATTTGTTTTTGCTGGTGTTTTCTGATGGAGGAATGTTATCCTGACCTTGGGAGAACTTTGTTTATATAGACTATGGCATGCTGTCGCACACTTTAGAAATACTTCTCTCACTGGCCCCTTCATAAACTGCTAGCCTTGATTTGGATCTTTTGTCAAAATGGGCTCCATCCATGAGGCAAACAGAAACCGAGAATGCCAGTTACACTCAGCAGGTCAGGCAGCATCTGTCGGGAAGGAAGCAGAACCAATGTGTCAGGTTCCTGGGTTTTCGTCATAAATGGGGTAAGTTAGTACACTCCTGATTTAAATTGTAGACAAGTTGGGAGAGAACGAAGTACAGTACGGGGGGGGGGGGGGGGGGGGGCGGCCATGATGGTGGCGAAGGCTTGTTGATCATAGATCACCTGCCTGAAGGCGTAGATTGGAACAGACAAGAGAGGGGAAAGTAAACCACAGTGCTAGAACTGTGAAATGCAGAACAGAGCACCGGAAATGAGAACGAAGGGAAACGGATGACACAGCAGTGTAATAGGGTGATACAGCAGCACTGAGGATGCCACGGCAACACAGAGGGTGACACGGCAACATAGAGGGCGACATGGCAACACAGAGGGTGACACGGCAACATACAGGCCGACATGACAACACAGAGGGTGACACGGTAACATAGAGGGCGACATGGCAACACAGAGGGTGACACGGCAACATACAGGCCGACATGACAACACAGAGGGTGACACGGTAACATAGAGGGCGACATGGCAACACAGAGGGTGACACGGCAACATAGAGGGCGACATGACAACACAGAGGGTGACATGGTAACATAGAGGGCGACATGACAACATAGAGGGTGACACGGCAACATACAGGCCAACATGACAACACAGAGGGTGACACGGTAACATAGAGGGCGACATGGCAACACAGAGGGTGACACGGCAACATACAGGCCGACATGACAACATAGAGGGTGACACGGTAACATAGAGGGCGACATGACAACATAGAGGGTGACACGGCAACATACAGGCCAACATGACAACACAGAGGGTGACACGGTAACATAGAGGACGACATGACAACACAGAGGGTGACAAGGTAACATAGAGGGCGACATGACAACACAGAGGGTGACACGGTAACATAGAGGGTGACACAGCAACATGACAACACAGAGGGTGACACGGTAACATAGAGGGTGACATCACAACACAGAGGGTGACACGGCAACATAGAGGACGACATGACAACACAGAGGGTGACACGGTAACATAGAGGGTGACACGGCAGTGTAGAGGGTGACACGGCAGTGTGGGAGGGTGACACGGCATTGTAGAGGGTGACACGGCATTGTAGAGGGTGACACGGCAGTGTGGGAGGGTGACACGGCAGTGTGGGAGGGTGACACGGCAATGTAGAGGGTGACACGGCAGTGTGGGAGGGTGACACGGCAATGTAGAGGGTGACACGGCAATGTAGAGGGTGACACGGCAGTGTGGGAGGGTGACACGGCAGTGTAGAGGGTGACACGACAGTGTGGGAGGGTGACACGGCAATGTAGAGGGTGACACGGCAGTGTGGGAGGGTGACACGGCAGTGTGGGAGGGTGACACGGCAGTGTAGAGGGTGACACGGCAGTGTAGAGGGTGACACGGGAGTGTAGAGGGTGACACGGGAGTGTAGAGGGTGACACGGCAGTGTAGAGGGTGACACGGCAATGTAGAGGGTGACACGGCAATGTAGAGGGTGACACGGGAGTGTAGAGGGTGACACGGCAGTGTAGAGGGTGACACGGGAGTGTAGAGGGTGACACGGCAGTGTAGAGGGTGACACGGCAGTGTAGAGGGTGACACGGCAGTGTGGGAGGGTGACACGGCAGTGTAGAGGGTGACACGGCAGTGTGGGAGGGTGACACGGCAGTGTAGAGGGTGACACGGCAATGTAGAGGGTGACACGGCAGTGTGGGAGGGTGACACGGCAATGTAGAGGGTGACACGGCAGTGTGGAAGGGTGACACGGCAGTGTAGAGGGTGACACGGGAGTGTAGAGGGTGACACGGCAGTGTGGGAGGGTGACACGGCAGTGTAGAGGGTGACACGGCAGTGTGGGAGGGTGACACGGCAGTGTGGGAGGGTGACACGGCAGTGTGGGAGGGTGACACGGGAGTGTAGAGGGTGACACGGCAATGTAGAGGGTGACACGGCAGTGTGGGAGGGTGACACGGCATTGTAGAGGGTGACACGGCATTGTAGAGAGTGACACGGCAGTGTGGGAGGGTGACACGGCAGTGTAGAGGGTGACACGGGAGTGTAGAGGGTGACACGGCAGTGTAGAGGGTGACACGGCAGTGTAGAGGGTGACACGGCAGTGTGGGAGGGTGACACGGGAGTGTAGAGGGTGACACGGGAGTGTAGAGGGTGACACGGCAGTGTGGGAGGGTGACACGGGAGTGTAGAGGGTGACACGGCAGTGTAGAGGGTGACACGGCAGTGTAGAGGGTGACACGGCAGTGTGGGAGGGTGACACGGGAGTGTAGAGGGTGACACGGCAGTGTGGGAGGGTGACACGGCAGTGTGGGAGGGTGACACGGCAGTGTGGGAGGGTGACACGGCATTGTAGAGGGTGACACGGCAGTGTGGGAGGGTGACACAGGAGTGTAGAGGGTGACACGGCAGTGTGGGAGGGTGACACGGGAGTGTAGAGGGTGACACGGCAGTGTAGAGGGTGACACGGCAGTGTGGGAGGGTGACACGGCAGTGTGGGAGGGTGACACGGCAGTGTAGAGGGTGACACGGCAGTGTGGGAGGGTGACACGGCAGTGTAGAGGGTGACACGGCAGTGTGGGAGGGTGACACGGCAGTGTGGGAGGGTGACACGGCAGTGTAGAGGGTGACACGGCAGTGTGGGAGGGTGACACGGCAGTGTAGAGGGTGACACGGCAGTGTAGAGGGTGACACGGCAGTGTGGGAGGGTGATACGGCAGTGTAGAGGGTGACACGGCAGTGTGGGAGGGTGACACGGCAGTGTGGGAGGGTGATACGGCAGTGTGGGAGGGTGATACGGCAGTGTAGAGGGTGACACGGCAGTGTGGGAGGGTGACACGGCAGTGTAGAGGGTGATACGGCAGTGTGGGAGGGTGATACGGCAGTGTGGGAGGGTGATACGGCAGTGTAGAGGGTGACACGGCAGTGTAGAGGGTGACACGGCAATGTAGAGGGTGACACGGCAGTGTGGGAGGGTGACACGGCAATGTAGAGGGTGACACGGCAGTGTAGAGGGTGACACGGCATTGTAGAGGGTGACACGGCATTGTAGAGGGTGACACGGCAGTGTGGGAGGGTGACACGGCAATGTAGAGAGTGACACGGCAGTGTGGGAGGGTGACAAGGCAGTGTAGAGGGTGACACGGCAGTGTGGGATGGTGACACGGCAGTGTAGAGGGTGACACGGCAGTGTAGAGGGTGACACGGCAGTGTGGGAGGGTGACACGGGAGTGTAGAGGGTGACACGGCAGTGTAGAGGGTGACACGGCAGTGTGGGAGGGTGACACGGGAGTGTAGAGGGTGACACGGCAGTGTGGGAGGGTGACACGGCAGTGTGGGAGGGTGACACGGGAGTGTAGAGGGTGACACGGCAGTGTGGGAGGGTGACACGGCAGTGTAGAGGGTGACACGGCAGTGTAGAGGGTGACACGGCAGTGTGGGAGGGTGACACGGGAGTGTAGAGGGTGACACGGCAGTGTGGGAGGGTGACACGGCAGTGTAGAGGGTGACACGGCAGTGTGGGAGGGTGACACGGGAGTGTAGAGGGTGACACGGCAGTGTGGGTGGGTGACACGGCAGTGTAGAGGGTGACACGGCAGTGTGGGAGGGTGACACGGCAGTGTAGAGGGTGACACGGCAGTGTGGGAGGGTGACACGGGAGTGTAGAGGGTGACACGGCAGTGTAGAGGGTGACACGGCAGTGTGGGAGGGTGACACGGGAGTGTAGAGGGTGACACGGCAGTGTGGGAGGGTGACACGGCAGTGTGGGAGGGTGACACGGGAGTGTAGAGGGTGACACGGCAGTGTGGGAGGGTGACACGGCAGTGTAGAGGGTGACACGGCAGTGTAGAGGGTGACACGGCAGTGTGGGAGGGTGACACGGGAGTGTAGAGGGTGACACGGCAGTGTGGGAGGGTGACACGGCAGTGTAGAGGGTGACACGGCAGTGTGGGAGGGTGACACGGGAGTGTAGAGGGTGACACGGCAGTGTGGGAGGGTGACACGGCAGTGTAGAGGGTGACACGGCAGTGTGGGAGGGTGACACGGCAGTGTAGAGGGTGACACGGCAGTGTGGGAGGGTGACACGGCAGTGTGGGAGGGTGACACGGCAGTGTAGAGGGTGACACGGCAGTGTGGGAGGGTGACAGGGCAGTGTAGAGGGTGACACGGCAGTGTTGAGGGTGACACGGCAGTGTGTTAGGGTGACACGGCAGTGTGGGAGGGTGACACGGCAGTGTAGAGGGTGACACGGCATTGTAGAGGGTGACACGGCATTGTAGAGGGTGACACGGCAGTGTGGGAGGGTGACACGGCAGTGTAGAGGGTGACACGGCAGTGTGGGAGGGTGACACGGCAGTGTAGAGGGTGACACGGCAGTGTAGAGGGTGACACGGCAGTGTGGGAGGGTGACACGGCAGTGTGGGAGGGTGACACGGCAGTGTAGAGGGTGACACGGCAGTGTTGAGGGTGACACGGCAGTGTGGGAGGGTGACACGGCAGTGTTGAGGGTGACACGGCAGTGTGGGAGGGTGACACGGCAGCACAGCAGCTAGCATATAGCGTTAGCAATTAAGATTCAATTCCTGCCATGTCTGTAAAGTGTTCGTATGTTCTCTCGATGATCACGTGTGTTTCCGTCTTGTGCTCTAGTCTCTTCCCACATTCTAAAGGCATACGGTTAGGGTCAGTAAGTTGTGGGCACGCTATGTTGGTGCTGGAAACATGGTGACACTTGCGGCCTGCCCCCAGAGCACCCCTGGACTGTACTGGTTGTTGATGTAAACGGCGTGTTTCTTTGTGCTTTTCCCATGTACGTGTAACACATTCAGCTAATCTTATCTTTAAAATACTCAGCAGAACAGGCAGCCTACTTCTCAGCATTCACCAGCTCAGGCACAGCAAGAAACCCTGGCACAGCTTGAACCACTGGAAGGCGAAGCTCTCTACTGACGCACGAGCTGAGACCCCTCCTCGTGCACAGAGAGGGGCCCCTTCCCCTGCCAGTGATGATCATCGCTTGATCACATTATCAAGACACAATGAGCCAGCCAAACAGATCTTGCCATACATAACCCGTAAAAAGAAATTGGAAGGCAGAGCTTAGTGTTGACGTTATGGCTACAGGTAAAATGCAAGGGCCATAACAAGGTAGATTGCGAGGTCAAGTGTTTGCCTTTATCATTCAGGAGGTCCATTGAGAAGTCTTCCTACTGAGGAATAGGAGCTGCCCTTTGGGGCTGATGCTGTGCATTTTTAAGGTTTTGTACTTCAACCCAATGGCCAGGGCAGAAGGGAACGGCTCTCGTAAGGCAGTGGGAGGTATATTGCAGTCAGATTGGCAAAAGGGATTCCGCCAGTCTGGGTACCATCTTGAAAAGGAGAAAAATAAGGGTAGTAATGACTGCTTGGCAAATGGGATGCTCTCAGCATTGACAAACCACTGCAGTAATGCAAAGGTGAGAGAGTTAGCTTATGGCCAGAGGAAGAAGTCACTGCACTATTGACAGCAATGTCCAAGTCTTTTAATGGCTACTGAAACTGAACAGGCGGATCGTGATTCCTTACTCTCCTCAATATTCTGCATCCTTCATCTGCCGAGGAATAAAATTAACTGAACGGAATATACCAGCTCTAGCATTTGTGTGTTGGTGGGGGCGGGGGTTTGCAAGTAACTTGATGGCTCAGGGATACGATTCCCAACTCCAAAGGTTGTGTGTTCATGCCGTGCTTTGGAGCAAGCAGGGAACCTGATTCGGGCTGGAACCTCACTGCAGCACCGAGGGGATTCTCTGGGAATGGAGGTGCTGCCTTCTGAAAGATACGTTAACTCAAGTCACATATCGGCATCCCCTCTGGTGACAGTCATGGAGGACAGAAGCCCATCTTGGTGTTGCAACAAGTAGTTACCACTAAGTATCATCAGCCTCTTTTTGTGGGACCATACTGTGTCAGCACCCACTTTCTTTCTTACTTTGGAGCATCAGAAGTAGCTCACTGAGTGGACGTTGTCGAGTTGTGACTGATAATCTTAGAAATGCCATCTGTTTCTTCCCTAAGCATGTGCGACACAGGGAGATTGGGTGAAGCGAAATGGCCTCAATGCAAAACAAATGGGACAGGGCGGCAGGCAGGCAGCTGTGCCTCTGCGCTGCCATCCAAAATCAATACCACCCCCAGAGGCCTGGTAAAGGTCACTTGGGAGAAAAATATTGTGATACCACAACTCCTGCTGTTACATTAGCAATGGGAACTAATAACAGAGCAGGCAGAAGTTGGACAGCACCTTGTTTGTGCAGACTGAAGTGTTATTGTTCAGAGCCAGTACCAGTGGGCACTGCAGTAAAAAAAAATCATGAAATTGGTCAAGTATGCAACAGTGTTGGTGTCCTTTACGTTCACAGGCATAAAAATACTCAGTGGTGCAGGTTGATTACCCAGTCAGAAGTTGGCACCTCGAACTACTGTAGGTAGCTGTGCCCAGTCCATGAGTGAGATTTAATTGATGAGACTGTGATGTGATTAATGAGATGAGATTAGATCCTAGATTTTTGTCTCAGAGGCAAGTGTGCTACCCACTGAGTCAATGCTGTGTTTTCTAAAAAAAATGTGAGGTGATACAGCTAGAAGGGATGAGGAGAGATGCCATGTGGATTACGGGCTCTTCTCATTGCTGTCGTTAGGCAGACGGCAGAGTTTCTTCCCCACTTCCATCAGGTTCTTAAATCGACCAGAAGAGTCCTAAGCCTAGCACGAAATAAACCACCCTCAGCTTGCGCTCATGGTTTATCTTGTCATGTAAAGTTATATAATTGATGTTAATTTCTGTAATTTATATTTGTCATGTACTCTGCTGCTTCAGAAAGTCAATTTGTATGGCACTTGTACCTTGACAATAAATTTGAACCTGAAGTAAATATTTAATTTTAACGTGGTTGAATAAAGAGAAACTGACCTGGCTGGGCTGGTGTCCAATTCTTTGTATGTGGCAGGACAGTTACGATTCATAACACATTTCCAATCCTTGGTTTTATAACAGCAGCATGGAGTATAATATTCAGAAAGATATGCTGAACTGGTATAAACTACAGGGCTGCTGTGTGCAGTTCAGACAACATATTTCCAAGAGCACGTAAAGGATTTATAGAAAGCACAGGACTGACTGAATTGGTTCCAAAAATATGAGATTAGTATATGTATATAAACTGAAGAAACAGATCATTCTCCTTAGAGCAGAAATTCAGAAGGGATTTGATAGAATTGTTTGAAAGCTTGGAGGGTTTAGACATCTAAAGCAAAACATAGAACGTAGAAATCTACAGCACATTACAGGCCCTTCGGCCCACAATGTTGTGCTGACCATGTAACCTACTCTAGAAACTGCCTAGAATTTCCCTACCGCATAGCTCTCTATTTTTCTGAGCTCCATGTAACTATCTAACGGTCTCTTTAAAGACCCTATTGTAGCCACCTCCACCACCATCGCTGGCAGTGCATTCCACGCACCCACCACTCTCGGTGTGAAAAACTTACCTCTGACATCCCCCTTGTACCTACTTTCAAGCACCTTAAAACTATGCCGCCTCGTGTTAGCCATTTCAACCCTGGGAAAAAGCCTCTGGCTATCCACACAATCAATGACTCCCATCATCTTATACCCCTCATCCTCCATCACTCCAAGGAGAAAAGGCCAAGAGGCAAGAAGTGAAACCACTCTTAGTGGCAGAAGTTCAAAGTTCAAATACATTTATTATCAAATGTAGGCTTTAGACATCTTTGAGATTTCATCTCCTTACCCAACAGAACCCATAAAAACAAAAGAAGACCATCTAACACCCAGTGTGCAGAAAGAGAGAAAAATAAACAAATTGTGCAAACAATAAAAACAAACAAACAGCATTCACAGCTGAAGATCACAAAGCTAGGCCTCGCTGCAGCTGATCCAGAAGTTCACTAGTTTCAGGCCACAGTGCAGGACAGAGACAGGCAAACTCCACCACAAAGCCAGGCATCACTGCAGCCGATCCAAAGTTCAAAGTTTTAAGAAACATTTGTTATGAGTGTACATACATGCCACCGCATACAACCCTGAGATTCTTTTTCTGCGGGCATACTAGCAAATCTATAGAACAGTAACTGTAAACAGGGTCAATGGACAATAAACTGTGCAAATGCAGATATAAATAAATAGCAATAAATAACGAGCATGAAATAACAAAATAAAGAGTCCTTAAAGTTAGACTATCGGTTGTGGGAGCACCAGAAATAGAATGAGTGTAGTTATCCCCTTTTGTTCAAGAGCCTGAAGGTTGAGGGGTAGTAACTGTCCTTGAACATGGTGGTGTGAACCCTAAGGCACCTGTACCTTCTTCCTGATGGCAGCAGTGAGAAAAGACCATGACGTGGGTGGTGAGAACCTTAGAGATGGATGCTGCTTTTCTATGTGCTAAGTGGCTGAGAGTATTTTACCCAAGATGTACTGGGTCAAATCTACTATCTTTTGTAGGCAGCCAGTCAGCACACTTTCCACTACACATCTATAGAAGTTTGCCAAGGTTTTTGAGGACATGCCAAACTTCTGCAGACTCTGCAGAAGTCCACTAGCTCCAGGCCAGTCCACTAGCTCAGCACAGAGATGAGAAAACCCCACGGAGCAGTGAGCCGAACTGGACCGTCCTTCACCTCTAACCCCGGCACTCTGGCCATTTCAATCTGGCCCATCCAAACCTTGGGTCGTTCCTCACTGATTGACAACCAGAAGGCACACAGACTTAAGGTGATTAAAAGAAAATAAAAACATGTAAAAAATCTCTCTTACAAACATGTCTGGTTTAGCCTTAAAACATATTGTCTGATAAATTGATGAATACAATTTCTCAGTTACCCATAAAATACGATTATACTGCATAAATAATTGAAGGAGCATGAAATACTGAAGTATGTGGGGACAGAACATTGAATTGGGATATTAAGTAAAATGGGAGACTGAGCCCTGTAACATGAACTTAGGGAGATAGGTTGCAGGTTAAAGAGCAGAGCATCTAAGGATGTGGTCCCTGGAATACTCCTGTGGGCAAGCATAGGAACTGGAGGACAGGCCAAGTGAATGTGTGGCTAAAGAGATGGTGTAGGAAGGAGGGCTTTTGATTTCTGGATCTCTGGAATCCTTTCTGGGGAAGGTGAGGATCTGTAAAAGCTGGATTGGTTGCACCTGAACTAAAATGGGACTCACACATTCGCAGGAAGATTTGGTGAGGGTTTAAATTAATCTGCCAGGGGATTGAAGCAGAGAGTTGATGTATAGTTGGGGAGGTGTGCGGAGTCAAGCTAAGTCAGTCCAGTAGGTAGAACATAGGTGGATGATAAGCCTCATGAGAGAAATACAAGACAAATAGCAGTATTTTGTTTATTATTGTTTTATTTAGAGGGCCCCTGGTAGTATCAAGAACCCCACCCATCCATCCAGCATCCTCCTTTCTACGATCGGGCAGGAGACTCCAATGCATAAAGACAAGAATGATTAAGATGGGGAACAGTTTCTTCCCTCAGGCCATTAAGTTTCTTATCTCCCTGCCGCATCACATTCAAAGTGTCACTGGTTAATTTGTTCTGTACCCTACAATATTTAATTTATGCACATTACTGTGTTTATTTATGCATGATTCATTTATAGGGTTAATGCTTTACACCCTGGCCTGGAGAAGTATTATCTCATTTGACAGTATACATGTATATAGCTAAATGGCAATCAGCTTGACTAACCTGTACGTCCTTGGACTGTGGGAGGAAACTGGAGCACCCAGTAAAGATCCACGGCTTCCACGTGGAGGATATTACGACTCCTTACAGAAAAAGCCACGACTGAACTCCGAACGCCGACACCCTGCGCTGTAATAGTTTCACACTAATCGCCATGCTACCATGGCACCCAACAAGGTGTCAGACTAATAGGGCAGGTGAACTGAGAACTCAGTGCCCCTTGTGAATACTACACCACTACCATCGCAGAGCAGGGCATCTCAGCATGGAATCTTCAGTCATGTAGGTGTGGGCTGTGGGTAGGCAGCATGTAAAGCTGCATATACAATTGTCATAATAAATTAACATAGAGGGATGTCCCTTTAGAATGGAGATGAGAAGGAATTTCTTCCATCAGAGGGTGGTGAATCTGTGGATTTTATTGCCACCGATGGCGGCCAAGTCACCGGGTATATTTAAAGCAGAGTTTGAAAGGTTCTTGACTAGTAAGGGTGTAAAAGGTTATGGGTAGAAGGCAGGAGAATGGTGTTGAGAGGGAAAATAAATCAGCCACGATAGAATGGCAGAACAGATACAATAGGCCAAATGTTCTTTATTGCCTTTCCTTCAACATACTTAGTGGAGCATGGTTTCAGTGCAGTTGGCTAACTTCTTTCAAAGCAATGAACCAGACTGTGAATTACTAAATGTGGGTATCTGAGCCTCCTCCTGAATGATATTCAGCCTGACGTTGAGAAGCTGATATCACTGTACCAAGCCCATCCATCTCACTGAGAGGTGAAAAGCAATGAGGTTGTGAACAGTTGGAATACTAATGTACACTCTAAATCTGTTGAGGAAATTTGTTTGTAATCAAATGAAGAAATAATTTTATTTGTTGCTTTAAATAGATCTGAATAATTTTTGAAACTATTTGTCACTGCTTCAAATTCGCAGTCCCTACTTTCTTTCACTGTGCATTGTAAATCAAAATTCTTTATCGTTTTTATGTAATAGCCAGAAAGGGAGAGGAGGGCACTCTGGATGTGGTCTGGGAGCCAAGGGGGCAGGAACCCAAAAATGTTTGGGAGCTACTCCGATAGAATAATGGGGTTATTGCTGTAAGGAATTTCAATTTGCCCAACATTAACTGGATTCACCTTAGTATGAAAGATGCAAAAGGTGTGGAATTTTAGAAGTGTGATCAGGAGCAGAGTAAGTGGGAGAGTCACTTCCTTGCAGCTCCAGAGACCAGGATTCGATCCGAATGTGTGGAGCTTGCACTTCTCCCTGTAACCACAAGGGCTTCCACTGAGCGCTCCTGTTTCCTGCCCCATCCAAAGATGTGGGGGTTGGGAGGTAAAATGGTCACTGTAAATTGCCCCCATTTTGCATAGATGAGTGGCAGAGTATGGGAGGAGTTCATGAGACGGTAGGGAAGAAATGTAGGATTTGTGTAAATGGACAGTTAATGGTTGGTATGGATTTGATGACTTGTTTCAAGGCCGTATCTCTCCTGAATCTTTAGATTTCTGGAGGAACGTTTTGGGTCTGACTAGAGAAAGAGCATAATTGACCTACTCTCAGGAAATGTGGCCAAGCAAATGACTGGAGTGTTTACAAGAGAATATTTTTTGAGATACTGTAGCTCTGTAATCTTCAAGGTATTCATGAAAAGGGGTCAGGATCATCTGGAAATTAAGGACCTAAATCGGGCAGAAGCCAGTTTCAAGTATCATTTGACAGGACGTGCCAAAGAGAGAATGTGAGACAGCTACCCCACTTCTTCATCTGACCAACAGAAGTCATTCAGAATTGAAATGAATAAATAAATAAACAAGAGTTCTGGACCAATATATGCCTGTTCAGGTGAGACTTCAGGTCAAGGGATCCCTGGATGTCAAGTGATATTGAGGGTTGAATAGAGAAAAATAGGAAGCATATGGTAGTTCCAGAGAACTGGGAACATGGGAGCCCCGACAGGAGTACGGAAATGTAGTGGAGTATTTGGAGTAAATAGGCTGTATGAAACAAAGCTGATAGTTAAGATTAAGGAAAATCCCAAAGTGTCTGAAAAATATATTAAAGGCAAGATGGCAAGATGGGCAAGACTAAAATGGCAATTTACAGAGCTAGTGAATGTGGGTTAGATCTTAAATGAATACTTCTCCTCTGTATTCACTAAAGGAGAAAGACATTGTAGTTGGGGAAATCGGGGAGATTGCGCAGTGAAGTTCTGGAGCAAGTTACAGTTAAAGCAGCACGGTAACAGGGTAATGGCGGAGAGTCGTTTTAGTGACTGGAAACAAGTGAAGAGTGAGGGTTCAGCATTCAGATCCTGATGGTTTGGACATAACATTAACAATCTGAAATATGAATGTTAGAGTTTTGATTGCTAAGTTGGAAGATTATACAAAACTGTGTTGATGATAATAAGGAGGATAGTCAGGGTACAGAAGGGGTCACAGGGTCATAGATCAGTACAGCACAGAATCAGGCCCTTTGGCCCATCTAGTCCATGCCAAACTGTTATTCTGCCTAGCTCCACTGACCTGCACCAGGACCATAGCCCTCCACACCCCTCTATAACCCTTCAAAATCCAGTACTTCACCAAGCTTCTCTTAAATGTTAGAATCAAACTTGCATCCACCACTTCTACTGGTAGCTCATTCCACACTCGCACCACTCTCTGAGTCAAGAAGCTACCCCTCAGATTCGCCTTCAGAATTTCACCTTTCACATTTAAACTGTGACCTCTAGTTCAGTGGAACCAGCCTGCTCACATTTACCCAGTCTACTCTCCTCATAATTTTGTATGCCTCTATTAAATCTCCCCTCATTCTCTTAAAATTCAGGGAATAAAATCATAACCATTCCCTGCCACTCAGGTCCTAAAGTCACAGCAACATCCTTGTAAACTTTCTCTATACTCTCTCAATCTTATTGACATCTTTCCTATAGATAGGTGAACAGAACTGCACCTGTTATTTCAAATTTGGCCTCACCAATATCTTATGCAGTGCATCTTCAACATAACATACCCAACTCCTGTAGTCAATAGTCTGATTTCTGAAGGCCAATGCGTCCTTACAACTCTATCTACAGTACCTGTGATGCTACTCTCAAGGAATTAAGGATCTGTATTCCCATATCCTTGTGCTCTACCACACTCCACATGTACTCTACTGTTCACTGCGTAAGTCCTACCCTGGTTTGTCCTTCCAAAATGCACCATCTCACAACTGTCTGCATTAAAATTCATCTGCCATTTTTCACCATTTTTCCAGCTGGTCCATATATATTTATATCTATCTATTTATTTATTACTGTAATTCATTCTTATTACTATATATTGCAATATACTGTTGTTGCATAACAAGTTTCACAACATGCTGTACCCCAGTGATAATAAACCTGATTTTGATTCTGATTCTGAATTATAAGGAGGAGCTGGATAGGCTGGGTCTTCTTTCTCTGGAGTGTAGGAGGCTAAAAGGTGACCTCAGAGAGGTTTATAAAATTGTGAGGTAAATAGCCACATATCTTTTTCCCAGGACAGAGGAGTCCAAAACTAGATGATGTAAGTTTAAAGAGAGAGGGGAGTGATTTAAAAGGGACCTGAGGGGTAGCATCTACATGTGCTTATACGGAACACACTGCCAAAGAAAGTGGTAGAGACAGGTACAATTTGGAGAGGAACATGTATAGGAAAGGGAGCTGCTGGCCCAGAGAGTGAATGAAATAGTTTCCAATTGGTCTGTCTGCAAACACAAACAGGCCAGTTTTGGTTGCCCTCCCACATTCAAGTGGACTCCCAGAAATATTTGAAGAAACCCAAGGCACAAATATCAACCATGGTTGCAAGTTTATCCCTGTGAAGGAAAATATGCCTTGCTGCATATGATAAAGTGCCCCCCGATCTGATAACACTAAGGAATTTAGAGTTAGACTCTCTCTAATCCCCTAATGAGGACTCACTCATGGACCTCCAGATTTTTCCTCCTAAAGTCCATAATCAACTCTTTGGTTTTGCTGACTTTGAGTTGTGGTACTATTCAATCAGATTTTCAATCTCCCTCCTATGTGCCAATTCATCAACACCTTTGATTTAGCTACCAGTTAAATACAGCACTGGAGTTGTATATAGCCACTCAGACATAAGTATAGAGTAGGTGGATAAGCTCACAGCCTGGTAGTGTACCTGTACTGACGGTGATTGTGAAGGAGATGCTGTTGCCCATCTGTACTGACTGGGGTCTGCAAGTGAGAAAATCGAGGTTCCAGTTGCACAAGGAGACATCAAGGCCTTGGAGCTTAGTGATTAGTTTCAAGAGGATGAATGCTGAGCTGTAGTCAATCCTGATGTTTGCATCTTCATTGGCAGATACTCCAGAACTGAGTGAAGAGCCAATGAAATGGCATCTTCTGTGAACCTGTTGTGATGGTAGGTGAACTAAAATGGATCCAAGTCACCCTTCAGGTAGTAGTTCACTTGCTTGACGACCATCCTCTCAAGGCACTTCATCACAGTGGATGGAAGTGCTGCAGGATGGTAGTTGTTGAGGCAGGTTGCCACATTCTTCTTGGGCACTGGAGTGGGATTAGGTTGGAATGTGAGAAGTGCTGCAGGATGCGAAGAACTTTCAAGGGGATTTGGTCAAGTTGAGTGAGTCAATAATAGGCAGACAGAGTACAATGTAAAAATATGTGAGGGCATTCACATTGGTTATAAAATCAGAGCTATTGAGTATATTGGAAAATGAGGAGATACAAAATGATTTGATTGTCCTTGTACCCAAGTCCCTGAAAGTTAGCATGCAGATGTAACAGATGTTTGAGAAGGCAAATGTTGATCTTTTTTGTGAATAATTTGTGTATAAAACAGAGTTGTTTTATTACAGATTTGTTGGGGCCTTGGAGAGTATTGTGCACAACACTGGCTTTTTTCTCTTACAAAGGAATAATGAAGCAAGAGAGAGAGAGTGCAGCAAAGCCCGGCCCATGGGATGGTGGCAATGAATAGGCTGTTCTCCAGAGTGTTGTGGAATGAGAGACGATCTCACTGAAATGAGTATCATGCTCAGCAGCTTGACAGGTGTCGAGAGGATGCTCCCCTGGCTAAGAATTTGAGAAAAGTTTTCATGCAGAGGGATATAAATCTTTGGAATTCTTTACTCACAGGGCTGTGGAGTCTCAGTCATTGAGGTAATTTGAAACAGAGATAGATATACACTGGATTTTGGTTTATTGGGGCACATCGGGACCAGTACATTTTGGCTCAATTAAGCAGCTGCCCCAATGAACCAAAGTTTCATGGAAATAGTTAAAAAGGTAGTAAAAACAGAAACTACCATTTAATTATGAAAGTAATTAAGTAATTACTGTATGTATTTAAATGAAATACAGAACCAATTAGAAAAATTCCTATGCTACTACAATGCTATAAAACTGTCTTAATTCCTAATAGTTATCGAACCAGGAATGCATCCAGTGAACACTGCTGTGTTCTTGTGATTGACTGTAAATGCAGAAAATCAGCCAAACACCTAGTGTAGATAATGGACTGCCTTCATACAAGACTTTCAATAATTGCATCCTCCAAATCTTCATTTTCATTGTAACATTCAAGATGATTATTGATACCTTCAAATTATTTTTGGTTTCTAACTTGTTGAAGCAGTGAAATAATTTCATTTTCACTTCTGGCCGTTTCTGGCATCTCCAAGCTCGAATGCGTAAAACTGCAGTGAGCAAAAGAGATCTGAATTGTCTTACTGCTTATTTCTTGCCAACTATTGGTGACAAAAATCACTGCTTTTTGAACACAAACAACGGACAGTATTTTAAAATGTTCACTCCAAGCACAGTGTAGAGTTTAACAGCCACACAAGTGCATGCGTCTGACACTAGTTAGCAATTGTTCAGCAAAAGTCTTCTGTCCCATTAAGTGGCATAGTGTCCTCAGTCAACAAAGAGAATCCCGGCTATTTTATTGATTAGCTTTTGTGCTTTAAGATTTGTCCCAAATAAGTGGCTGCCCTGAGTAACCCAGAGATCAATTCACTGGAATCCACTGTATTTCTGGAAAATGGGGATGGAGCATTTGATGGCTCTGCGCCTGCACTCACTGGAGTTTAGAAGAATGGGGGGGGGGGGGGGGATCTCATTGAAACCAATCAAATACTGATAGGCCTAGATAGAGTGAACGTGGAGAGTGTGGGGAACTAGGACCAGAGGGCACAGCCTCAGAATATAAAGATGGCCCTTTAGAACAGATAAGGAGGAATTTCTTTAGCCAAAGGGTGGTGAATCTGTGAAATTCATTGCCACTGATGCCTGTGGGGGGCAATAATGAATTGGGTAGATTTAAGTCAGAAGTTGATAGTTTCGTGATTAGTAAGGGTGTCAAAGGTTACAGGGAGAAGACAGGAGAAAGGGTTGAGAGGGAAAATAAATCAGCCATGATGGAATGATAGACCAGACTTGATGGCCTGAATGGCCTAATTCTACTTCTATGTCTTATAGAAATTATACTTGAAGTAAAAGTTCAGCCATGGCATTGAATGGCAGAGAAGGATCAAAGGATCTTCTCCTGTTCCTAACTTATATATTATATAAGAATGAAGCCTGCAGCCGCAGTGTGATTATGGAATCAAACATCAAACATCCAAATAGAATATTACAACAGATGGATTGTCATGATTGTTTTATGAAAACACTGAATCAGATGAAGAAAATATAAGATAACTTCTACAAATTGGAGGATGATTTTTCCTGAGAGAGCAAAGCAGCAGAAGTATCTCACATTTAAGCAGGTGCTTGAGTATAGCTTGAGCGATTCAGACATGTTTGTGGATGAAAATGTAAACTATTTTCATCAGAGGATTCTCACAAGTTGGGGGTGCATCAAACCAAGCCAGAGGGCAGCTATACTCAAAGATGACGATGGAGAAGAATGGCAGAACTTTGCTTGGAAAACTAGGGCATTGCTAACATGAAAGCAACAGCTTGTAGCTGTGTTTGTTGGCACAGGCTGATAGATCCATCCTCCTCACTATTAATTAACACAGGCGCACCTCAAAGATGCATGCTTCGCCCACTGCTCCACTTCCTTTACACTCATGACTCTGTGGCTAAGCCCAGTCCAAATACCGTCTATAAATTTGGCGATGACACCACTGTTGTTGACAGAATCTCAGAAGGCGCTGAGGAGTTGTACAGGAGGAAGATAGACCAGCGTGTTGAGTGGTGTTCCAACAACAATATCAGCAAGGCCAAGGACTGATCGTGGACTTCAGGAAGGGAAAGTCGGGAGAACGTACACCGTTCCTCATTGAGAGGTCAGTGGTGGAAAGGGTGAACACCTTCAGCTTCCTGGGCCCCACCATTTTCGGGCCCATATACTGGGCCCAACATATTGATGAAGGCTGTACTTGATAAACAGTCTGAGGAAATTAGTATGTCAGCAAATTTCTACAGAAGTACAGTGGAATGCATTCTGACTGGGTGCATCACCGCCTGGTATGGGGTCTCCAATGAGCAAGGTTAAAAGATGCTGCACAGTGTTGTAGAGCCAACCAGCTCCAGCACAGACAAAGCCCTCCCAACCACCAAGGATATCTTCTAAAGGTGATGCCTCAAGAAGGCAGCATCCATCAATAAGGACCTTTAACATCCAGGACATGCCCTCTTCTGGTCACTAGCGCCAGCGAGGAGATACAGGAGCCTGAAGACACACTCTCAACATTTTAGGAACAGTTTCTTCCCCTCCGCAACCAGATTTCTGAACGGTCCGTGAACCATGAATACTACCTGGTTATTTGTTTATTTTTGTACACTATAGTGAATTTTTTATGTCTTGCACTCTACTTGGCTGCAAGACAACACATTTCATGACATAAATCAGTGACAATAAACCTGATTCTGTGGAAACATCCACTCACACTGATCCAACACAATTCAATTTTATCCTCCCCGACACTGGGGTCAGCTCCCCTCACGTTCTGCCACATAGCCTTGCACAGCAGCATAGTGTTTCGTGCCATACTTTACAGCGCCAGCTGCCAGATCAGGGTTCAATTCCCACCGATGTCTGTAACAAATTTATACGTTCTCCCCGTGAGCGCGTGTTCCCTTCCACATTCCAAAAACGTACAGTTAAGGTTAGTGAGTTGTGGTCATGTTTTTTGACTTCAGAAGTATGGTGACACTTGTGGTCTGCCCAGCACAATCCAGCTGAATTGATTTGACACACATGACACATTTCACTGTATATTTTAATGTACATGTGACAATTAAAGCTAATCTAATTTACACTGTGGGAAGTTAGAGCAGCTAATTAACCCACCAAATTGGTTACTATACTCAAAACAACACATACAAAATACTGGAGGAACTCAGGAGGCCAGGCAGCATCTAGGAAAAGAGTACAATCAACGTTTTGGGCCGAACCTTACTCAAACACCTGCTTTAAAGTTGGATTCCTTTGTTCCTTTAGTATCGCCACCTTTGCCTCAAGAATATCATCCTTTGTCTCATAGGGTTTACTTTGCATTATCTACATTTGTGTCAGTTTTTAAAGCAATCCTGATAATCCATCTGTTGTCATGTTCTATTTGGATATTTGATGTTTGATTTCATAATCACAATTATACAGTGGGTCGCTTTCTTTTTTGTGAGTTAGGAACAAGGGAAGGCTGGCTGATCCACTTTGGGAAGTGGCAGGATACCAGAGAGCCCAATGGAAACCCAATGCAGACAAGGTGAGAATGTGTGATTTCCACACAGAAAGCACCAGAGATCAGGATTACATTTGCATCAACTGTTCTATGGTGCTGCTGCCCAAAGAGCAAACTTTGACTGCACCATTTGATAAGACAAACACAAAAAGCACCACCAGAAATGTGGAAGTGCCCCTCGAGTTCACATCAATCAGTTGGAATGGACTACGGGGAGAGAGGTCGGACAGCCTCTCAGTTCTGGTTGAGGTAAGGTCCGTGAAATATAGAAGGACTCGAGTGCGTTTTCTCACTGTTGTAAGGGGAATATGTCAGGTAATGCTCCAGCTATTTCAATTCAAACAATTTGTGAGGTGGAATTGGATCATATATCACTTCACAAGTCTCTATACCACTCAGCTTCAAACAGAGAGGCTGAGAGGTTGAAGGTAAAAGAGTTCTTAAAGGAACAGACTATGGAATATAGTACAGTACAGATTTACTTTGAACTATTCACCTGCACATTTACTTCTGAGCTAAGGATCAATTCCCTACCCTCTACAGAAATACTTTTTCACAGATGACTAGGATCTGTCTGAGTCCAGCTCAGTTAATTCTCTAAGGGAAGGGGCAGAGAGGCAATTGAAACAAAAGAAGCATCATGAAACGTGCTATAAAAGGAAGGTGTTCAGCTTTGTACGCTGAGACCATTGGGCAGGTTGAAGAGGAGAAAGTGCAATGACGGAGAGTTGATGGCAATTAGAAGTTCCAGAAAAAAATCTGAAGAGATTAGGTGAGAGATTCAACGTAAAGTAGAAGGGAGATTCTGAGGAGGATCAGACATGAGATTTACCATAGTTGAAGTTTTGACATAAACCATGACTGAAGTCAGAAGTAACACTTCAGTGAAGACAGTGATGGATACATTCTGTCTCCAAGATTAACAGAAACAATCTGATGTAAGACCATAAGGCATAGGAGCGGAATTAGGCATTTGGCCCATCAAGTCTGCTCTGCCATTCAATCTCATGGTTGACCCTTTTTCCCCTTCTCAGCTCCACTCCCTGGACTTTTCCTGGAACCTTTGATGCCGTGTCCAATCAAGAACTTATCAATCTCCACTTTAAATACACCCACCACAGCTCCATGTGATAACAAATTCCACAAATTCACCACCCTCCTACTGAAGAAATTTCTCCGCGTCTCTGTTTTCAATGGATGCTTCTCTATCCTGAGATGTGCTCTCTTGTCATAGAATCTCCCACCATGGGGAACATCCTTTCCATATCTACTCTGTCTAGGCTTTTCAACATTCAAAAGGTTTCAATGAGATCTTTCCTCATCCTTCTAAATTTCAGTGAGTACAGGCTCAGAGCCATTAAACGTTTCTCATATGATAAACCTTTCATTCCCAGAATCATCCTTGTGAACCTCCTCTGAACACTCTTCAATATTAGCACATCTTTTCTTAGATAAGGAGCCCAGAACTGTTAACAGTACTCAATGTGAGGCCTCACCAGTGCCTTTTAAAACCTCAGTATCTCATCCCTACTCATATATTCTAGACCTCTTGAAATGAATGCTAACATTACATTTGCCTGTCATACCACTGACTCAACCTGCAAGTTCACCTTTAAGGTGTTCTGCACAAGGACTCCCAAATCCCTTTACATCTCAGATTTTTAGATTTTCTCCCCATTTAGAAAATAGTCTGCGTATTTATTTCTTCTGCCTAAGTACATGACCATGCATTTTCCAACATTGTATTTCACTTGCCACTTCCTTGCCCATTCTCCTAATCTGTCTAAGTACTTCTGCAGCCTTCCTGTTTCCTCAACACTATCCGTCCCTCCACCAATCTTTGTATCATCTGCAAACTTGACAACAAAGCCATCTATTCCATCATCTAAATCACTGATATACAGCATAACAAGAAGCGGCTCCAACACTGACCCCTGCGGAACACCACTAGTCACTGGCAGCCAACCAGCAAAGGATCCTTTTATTCCCTCTCGCTGCCCCTTACCAATCAGCCAATGCTCCAACCATGTTAGTAACTTTCCTGTAATACCATGGGCTCTTAACTTGGTAAGCAGCCTCTGCATCTCCCTTATTTATCTTACTTGCAATCTCCTTAAGAATTCCAACAAGTTCGTCAGGCAAGATTTTCCCTTAAGGAAGCCATGCTAACTTTGTCCTATCTTGTCCAATGTCACCAAGCACTCCATAATCTCATTCTTAACAATTGACTCCAACATCTTCCCAAACACTGAGGTCGGGCTAACTGGTCTATAATTTCCTTTCTGCTGCCTCCGTCCTTTCTTAAAGAGTGGGATGTCATTTGCAATTTCCCGTCCTCCAGAACCATGCCACAGTCTAATGATTCTTGAAAGATCATCACTAATGACTTCACAAGCCCTACCACTACCTGTTTCAGAACCCTAGGGTGCAGTTCATCTGGTCCAGGTGACTTAGGCAACTTTAGGTCTTTCAGCTCTCTGAGCATTTTCTCCCTTGTAATAGTAACTGTACGGAATTCTCTTCCCTCACACCTTTCAACATCTGGCACACTGTGAGTGTCTTCCACAGTGAAGACACTTGCAAAATACTCATTTAGTTCATCTGCCATCTCCTTGCCCCCGTTTGTTATTTCTCCAGCCTCATTTTCAAACGGCCCTGTATCCACTCTCATCTCTCTTTTATTTGTTATATACTCGGAAAAGCTTTTTCTATCCACTTTGATATTGTTTGCTAGCTTGCTTTTATATTTCATCTTTTCTCTCCTAATGAATCTTTTAGTTGCTTTCTGCGGGTTTTTAAAAGCTCCCCAATTCTTTATCTTCCCATTAATTTTTGCTTTGTTGTATGCCCCCTCTTTTGCATTTACTAGCTTTGACCTTCCTTGTCAGTCATGGTTGTACTATTTTGCCATTTAAGAATTGCTCTGTTTTTGGAATACATCTATCCTGCACCTTTTTCTTTCTTCCCAGAAACTCAAGCCATTGCTCTGCTGTCATCCCTGCCGGCATCTCCTTCCAATTTACTTTGGTCAATTCCTCTCTCATACCACTGTCATTTCCTTTACTCCACTGAAATACTGCTATATCAGATTTTACTTTTTCCCTATCAAATTTCAAGTTGGACTTAACCATATTGTGATCACTGACTCCTAAGGGTTCCTTTATCTTAAGCTCCCTAATCACTAATAACATTATGTATGTTCATTACATAACATGTAATCCAGTATAGCTGATCCCCTAGTTGGCTCAATGGCTCAATGACAAATTGGTTCTAAAAAGCCATCTTGTAGGCATTCAACAAATTCACTCTCTTGGGATCCATTTCCGACCTGATTTTCCCAATCTACCTACATGTTAAAATCTCCTTTGACTATCATACATTGCCCTTTTGACACGCCTTTGCTATTTTCCATTGTAATCTGTAGTCCACATCCCCGCTACTGTTTGGAGGCTTGTATATAACTGCCATCAGGGTCTTTTTACCCTTGCAGTTTCTTGACTCAACCCACAATGATTCAACATCTTTTGATCCTATGTCACATCTTTCTAATGATGTGATGTTATTCTTTACCAGCAGGACCACGCCACTCCCTCTGCCTACCTTCCTATGCCTCTGATGCAATGCGTAACCTTGGACATTCAGCTCCCAGCTACAACCATCCCTTAGTCACGATTCAGTGATGGCCACATCATACCAGACAATCTGTAAAAGTGCAACAATATCATCAACCTTATATATTATACTCCGTGCATTGATACACTTTGAGTACTGTATTTGCTACTCTTTTTGATTCTGCATCCTAATGCACTGATACTCACCCTGCTGGTTGCAATTTTGTCCTATCATCTGCCTGCACTTCCTGATTCATTTATTGTTGATGTCATTGTTTCTCTTTTCTCTATAAATGTTCATATTCTGGATCTATGTCCATGTGTTTGTTGATGGATCCTTGGTAGAGGACCACGCTTGGAGAAATTATCGTTTTTTTCTTGTTCTTGCTTGAGTCAACACTCTGGCTGTCATCCAGTTAAAGTGAGAAAAGAGAAACAACAATGTCAATATCAATGAACTGCCAATAATCTTGGGATCTGGACAGTGAAGCAAACACTTTCAATGGAAGCTAGCCAATCAGAATGTTCTACTGCTAAACTTTTCACAGCGTTTTGAACCAGCCAACCAGATCAAGATGTCTAATGAATATTTTTTATTGAACCAGAGGAGTATATAAGCCAGCATTCTGAGCAGACAACACCCTTAACTGTGCACTGACGATGGCTTCTTGAGTGGAGCCAAAACGCCTGCAAGCATTTTGCCAAGCTCGGCGATCAATCAAACTTCCGAGTAGCCAACTCGAACTACCTGTACTGATATTCCGCAATATTTCAAGTGGTCTGATATATGAAACATTAGATATTCTCTTTCACGGATGTGGTCTGACCTACTCAGTGTTTCTGCCGTTTTCTGATTTTGTTTCAGATTTTCAGCATCTGCAGTAATTTTGATTTCCAGTTATAATAAACAAGTTGTTACAATCAGTGCCTCAAAGGATGGTAGTGCAGATATAATCCAAAGTTCTAAAGGGAATGAATAGTTTGAAGGGAGAATAGGCTGGCAAAGGAGTAGTCATTACTGGATAGCTCCTTCATGAGTAGGGTGGAATGATGGACTTGCTCAGATCAGTGCTCTGATATAAGAAGGATAACTATTGATGAGAATACTAGGGAAACTCACCTGCTCTTCTACAGAATAATGACATAGGATCACTGAAATCTTCAAGAAAGGACATTTGGGGCCTCACTTGAACAAAGTGACATCAAAGCAACAGACACATCACTAAGCCAAACTGCCCCTACGTGCTCATTGGCTTTTGCCTGTCTCTCTCTCTTTGGGCATTGCAGAGCAAATTCAACAGGATGGTATGTCTCATTTATCAAAACAAATACTTGCATAATAAATGTCAAGGATTTATTCCTGTGGTTAGATTCATTATTCAGTCCAAATTCATCCCTACCAAACAGGATGTCTATCTAAGCTTGTCCCATTTCCCTGCATTTGTCTCAAATTCCTCAAGGCCATTTCTATCCTATTCTGTCATAATATGATAGAATTCACCATGCAGTTTGAGAGAAAGGTGTAACAGGAGATGTGAGGCAAGGGGAATTACAGAGGTATGAGAGAGGAGCAGCCGAAGTTGATTGGAAGGGGTCCCTAGCAAAGATGACAGCAGAGCAGCAAATCTAGAGCTTATAGAAGCAATTCAGAGGGCACAGGATAGATTCATCCCAAAGAAGAAGTATTCTAAATGGAGGATGTGGCAACCATGGCTGACAAGGGAAGTCAAAGACAGCATAAAATCAAAAGAGAGGGCTTATAATTATGCTAAAATTAGTGGAAAACTAGAGGATTGGGAAGCTTTTTAGAAACAACTAAAAAGCAATAAGGAAAGAAAAGATGAAATATGAAGGTAAACTAATCAATAATATAAAAAAGGTTGCCAAAAGTTTTTTTTCAGACATATAAAGAATAAAAAAAAGGCAATAATGGATATTGGACTGCTGAAAAATGATGCTGGAGAGGTAGTAATGGGTGATGAAAAAATGACAAATGACCCCAATAAGTATTTTGTGCTTTGGAACTTTGGAGGCGTGATGAATATTCACTTATTGGCCCGTTAGTCTCTTTATCTTTCCTGTTTTATTTTGCTCAGCTTGCTTCCTAAACAAGCAACTCTTTCTTGTAAGATCCAGAACAAATGTAAGTAAACTTCTAACTAACAGTTGCTTGACTTCTGGTCATAAAAGGAAGTCATTATTCAGTTCTTTAATAATAAAGACAAATCATCTCCAGGTTAAAAAAGGACTCTCTATAGAACAACGTTGCAAAAGAACTTTACATTTTGAAGATGCTCTGTCCATAAAGAGTTACTGACCCTGCTTTGTTATTGCTTAAGAGTAGAATATAAGAAAAAGGGTTGCTTCAAACAGAGAAGCTGACTCTGAAGTTGCTTAGTTCAAGAAAGCTTGCAGAACAGATGGATAATATCATGTAACATATCAATAACATAGTGAACATAGTTGAGAGGTTCATGTACTCAGAAATTAGCTTTATAGCATTAATGATAGCTAACTAAGACCTATACCTCCAAAAGATGTTTTGATACTGTTTGTGCTAAAAGGATATCTGAAGATAAATCACATGATTGTGAAGTCAACCAAGTGGGCGAAAAGAATGTGAATGTGGAGAGTAGTTCAGGCTTATTAGGAATGGAATAAGGGTCATCAAGAAGCTATGAAAGGTACATGGAAGAACTAGAATCTATTCCTCCAGCTTCGGTTTCTGCAACAGATGATTCCATATCTGCATCACGTTATGTCTTTTTAGTTTATAGGAGTTGTGCCTGTGTTTTGGGAATCCTTTGTTCTTAATGCTTTTTGTTTTATCCTTTGTGTTTGAGAAATGCTTCATGTTTTAGAAATGTTTTGTAATTTGGAAATGTTTAAGATATAAATCCTCTGAGCTTTAAATGTTTTTAAAGAAGGTATCACTGAAAATAAATGAACTGTGTTTTAAACTATGTTATCTAGAAGTATCTTCTCCTTGGTAGGGAGATAGAACCTACCACTCAAATAGCGGGTATTGGCAGTGAAACTCAACATGGAGAGTAAACAGAGAAGTAATCAAATCTTTGAAGATTGAGAAGTTACAGTATAATTTCCCTTTATGAGAGTAGTTGTGGCTATTTATATATATAATAGGGCTTAAAGTCTTCAGCTGAGTTTAAAACTTCGCAATCAGCAAACCCAATACCATCACTGATGACACTAGAAATATGCCAGAAATTCAAGAGCGCCAGGGGACAGAAGTGAGTGTAGTCACTATTACTAAGAAGAAGGTACATGGGAAGCTGAAAAATCTGCAGGTGGATAAGTCCTCTGGACAAGATGGACTATATCCCAAGGTTCCAGAAAAGTTGGCTGAAGAGATTGTGGAGGCATTAGTAGTGATCATCCAAGAATCATTAGATTCGGGAACAGCCCCGGAGGACTGGAAAATTTCAAATATCACTCTACTCTTTAAGAAGGAGAAAGACAAAAGACAGGAAATTATAAGACAGTTAATCTGGCTTCAGTAGTTGGTAAGATGTTGAAGACCATTATTAAGGATGAGGTTACAGAGTACTTGAAGGCACATTATAAAATAGGCCAAAGTCAGCAGGGTTTCCTTAAGGTGAAATCTTGCCTGACCGACTTACTGGAATTATTTAAGAAAGTTAAGGCATGATAGACAAATGAGAGTCAGTCGATGTTTTTACTTGGATTTTCAGAAGGCCTGTGACAAGGAGCTACACATGAGGCTGCTAAACAAGACAAAAGCCCGTGATACTAGCATGTATAGAAGATTGGCTGACTGGCAGGAAAAACTAGTGGGAACACAGGGGTCCTTTTCTGGTTGGCTGCTGGTGACTAGACGTGTTCCACAGGGGTCGGAGTTGGGACTTCTTCTTTTCAAGTTATACTGTATGTCAATGATCTTGATGATGAAATTGATGGCTTTGTGGATGATACAGAGATAGGTGGAGGGGCAGGTAGTGGTGAAGAAGCAGGAAGATACAAAAGGTCTTGGGAATCCCTGTGCAGGATTCCCCAGAGGTTAACTTGTAGGTTAAGTCATTGGTAAGGAAGGCAAATGCAATGTTAGCATTCATTTCAAGAGAACTAGAAGATAAAAGCAAGGATGTATACCTGAAGGCTTATAAGGCATTGGCCAGAATGCTTTAGAATATTGTGACCAGTTTTGGGCTACAAAAGGATGAGCTGGCATGGAAGAGGGTCCAGAGGGAAATGATCCCAGGAATGAGAATGTTAATATATGAGGAGCTTTTGATAGCTGAGAACATGTACTCGCTGAAGTTTAGAAGAATGAGGGAGGAATCTCATTGAAACCTATTGAATATCGAAATGACTAGATAGTGTGAACCTAGCGAGGATGTTTCTTATAGTAGGGTAGTCTACGACCAGAGGGAACAGCCTCAGAATACTGGGACATCCCTTTAGAACAGAGATGAGGAGGAATTTCTTTAGCCAGAGGGTGGTGAATCTATGGAATTCATTGCCACAGGCAGCTGTGGTAGCCAGTACATTGGGTATATTTAAAGCAGAGGATGACGGGTTCTTGACTGGTAAGGGTGTCAAAGGTTATGGAAAAAAGGACTAGAAATAGGCACAGCTTCAAATTGTGAGGCAACCTTGTAGAACAGAGGTAAGGAGTTTTTTTTAGCTAAAGAGTAGTGAATCTGTAGAATGCTCTGCCACAGACTGTGGTGGAGGCCAAGTCCATGGGTGTATTTAAGGTAGAAATTGATCGATTCCTGATCAGTCAGGGCATCAAAGGATATGGCTATAAGACCATAAGACATAGGAGCAGAGTTAGGCCATCTGGCCCATCGAGTCTGCTCCACCATTCAATCGTGGCTGATCTTTTCTTTTTTCTCTCCTCCTCAACCCCAGTTCCTGGCCTTCACCCCGTAACCTTTGATGTCATGTCCAATCAAGAACTTATCAATCTCTGCCTTGAATACACCCAAGGACCTGGCTTCCACAGCTGCATGTGGTAACAAATTCCACAAATTCACCACCCTTTGTCTAAAGAAATTTCTCCACATCTCTGTTTTGGAAGGGCGCCCCTCTATCCTGAGGCTGTGCCTTCTTGTCCTAGACTGTCCCACTATAGGAAACATCCTTTCCACATCTACTTTGTCTAGGCCTTTCAACATTCAAAAGGTTTCAATGAGCCCCCTCATCCTTCTGAATTCCAGTGAGTACAGACTCAGAGCCATCAAACACTCCTCGTATGATAACCCTTTCATTCCTGGAATCATCCGTGTGAACCTCCTTTGGACCTCTCCAACCCCAGCACATCTTTTCTAAGATGAGGGGCCCAGAACTGTTCATAATACTCAAGGTGAGGCCTCGCCAGTGCCTTATAAAGCCTTAAATGGTGAGTTGTCAGGTTTATGGGGTTGAGTGGGATCCAGAAACAGCCACAATGAAATGGCAGAGCAGACTCGATGGGCTGAATGGCCTAATAATGGTCCTATTTCTTAAGGTCTTATGGTCTAAGGCAGGAGAATGGGGTTGACATGGATAATAAATCAACCATGATGGAATGGTGGAGCAGACTCAACAAGCCAATTGGCCTAATTCTGCTCCAATATCTTATGGTCTTTCCTGTACCTGGCCAAATGTCTTTTAAACATTGTGATTGTACCAGTATCTACAACTTCCTCGGGCAGCTCTCTTTTGATGTTGACAGTCAGAATCTTTTTACCAGGGTAGAACTGTTAACTAGTCCAGAGCATGCACTTAAGGTGATATGCAGGGCAAATTTTATTACGCTGAGTGTGATATGTGCCTGGAATAGACTGCCAGGGGTAATAGTGGAAGCAGATGTGATGGTGGCATTTAAGAAGGGCGTTAGATAAATCTGCAGTGAAATGAAGCAAAATATAACCATATAACAATTACAGCACGGAAACAGGCCATCTCGGCCCTTCTAGTCCGTGCCGAACGCTTACTCTCACCTAGAAATGACTTCTCATTTAGGTCATTCTCATGCAGAAGAGATTTAGCTTAGTTTGGCATCTAGTTCAATGCACACATTATGAGCCAAGGGGCCTGTTCCTGTGCTGTACCATTCTAGTTCTGAGTCCTGTATCAATCATAAACATGAGAAAGACTACACATGCTGGAAATCCAAGGTAACACACGCAGAATGCTGGGAACTCAGCAGGTAAGGCAGCAGCTATGGAAATGAATAAGCTGTCAACGATTTGGGCCAAGACCCGTCTTCAGGATTGAGGAGGATGGGGGAAAATGCCATAATAAAAAGATGGGGGGAGGAGGAGGAGTCTAGAAGATGGTGAAGCCAGGTGGGCGGGAAAGGCCAAGGGCTGGAGAAGAAGGAATCTGATAGGAGAGGAGAGTGGACAATAGGAGAAAGGGAATGTGGAGGGGACCCAGGGGGAAGTAATAGGCAGGTAAGAAGAGGTTAAAGATCAGAGTGGGGAACAGAGGAAGAGGAGATGGGGGGGGGGGGTGATTTTATTTCCTGGAAGAAGAAATTGCCATCAAGTTGGAGGGTACCAAAACTGAATATAAGGTGTAGCTCCTCCACCCTTAGGGTGGCCTCATCTTGGTACAAGTCGAGGAAATGGACCGACGTGTTGGAACAGGAATGGGAATCAGAATTAAAATGTTTGGCCACTGGGAATTCCCACTTGTTACGGATGGTACAGAGGTGCTCGACGAAGCTGTCCCCCAATTTACGATGGATCTCACCAATGTAGAGGAGGACACATTGGGAGCACCGGACACAATTGGTGACACCAGCAGATTTGCAGGTGAAGAGTTGCCTCACCTGGAAGGACTGCCTGGGGCTTTGTATGAAGGTGAGGGAGGAGGTTTATGGACAGGTGTGGTACTTAGACTTCTTGGAAGGGTAAGTGCCTGGAGGGAGATCAGTGGGGAAGGATGAATGGACTGATCCCTGTGGAAAGCTGGGGGGGGTGGTGGTGGTAAAGATATGTTTAGTGGTAGGATCCCTTTGGAGATGTAGGAAGCTGCGGAGGATAATGTGTGGGATGTGAAGGCTGATGGATGAGGACAAGAGGGAGTATCAGTGTTAAGGTGGTGAGAAGATGAGGTGAGCGCAGACGTACAGGAAATGGAGGAGATGTGGGTGATGGAAGCATCAATAGTAAAGAGAGGGGAAACCCCATCCTTTAAAAAAGGAGGACATCTCTGATGTCCTGGAATGGAAAGCCATGTCCTGGGAACAGATGCGGCAGAGGCAAAGAAACTGAGAAAAGGGAATTAGCATTTTTACCGGAGATATAATTGGAAGAGGTATAGTTGGGATAAATGTGGGAATCAGTAGCTTTATAAAACAATTCATTTGACAGTTTGGCCCCAGCGATGGAGACAGAGAGATTGAGAAATGGCAGGTGTCAGAGATGGACCAGGTGAATTTAAGGGCAGGGTGGAAGTTAGAGACAAAGTAGATAGAATTGATGAGCTCAGCAGGGGTGCATGAGGTAGCGCGAATGCAGTTGTCAATGAAGCAGAGGAAGAGTTGGGGAGTACTACAGGGAAAGGTTTGGAATATGGACTGTTCTACATAGCCTACAAAGAGGCAGGCATAGCTGGGGCCCATGTGAGTGCCCATGGCTACCTTGCAGATTTGGAAAAAGTGGGAAGATCTGAAGGAAAAAGTGTTTACAGTTCTGCCAGATGGAGGAAGGAGGTGGTGGAGGGAGGTTGGTAGGTTATTTTGTCAAGAAAGAAGCAGGGAGCTTTGAGGCCTTCTTGATGGGGGATAGATGTGTGTAAGGACTGAACCTCCATGTTGAAGATGAGACAGTCAGGGCCAGGGAACTGGAGGTTCCTGAGCAGATTGAGGGCAGGAGAAGTGTTGTGGATGGAAGTGGGAAGGGTCTGAACCCAGGGGGATAGCATGGAATCGAGATATGAGGACATGAGGTTAGAAATGAATTGAGACTCTTTGGAAAGTTGCACCTGGAGTCCCTTCGAAGTCTTTCTCCTCCACTGTAAATCTCAGCCCTCGAGCTTTAGAGTCCCCTGTCCTGGGGAAATAAAACAGTGCCCTTTCACTCTACATGAATTTCTAGAACTTTATAAGGCCACCTCTCAACCTCCTGTGCTCCAGGAAAGTAATTCCCAGCGTATCCAGCTTTCCCTTGTAACTTCAGCCTGCCAGTCCTTGTAACAACTTAGTGAATCCTTTCTACACCACTATCAGCTTATTGACAACCTTCCTATATCTAGGCAACCAGAACTGTACACAATGCTCTAAGTGTGGTGTCGCTAACAACTTGTACAATTGTAATATCATAAGAGAAAGATAAGCCTTATTTGTCACATGTAGGTGCATTGAAACATCGAAACATACAGGGAAATGTGTTATTTGCTTAAATCAACTCTGCCAGGATTGCGTTGAGCAGGCCGCAAGTGTCACCACAATTTGGGTAGCAACATAGCATGCCTACAACTGACTAAACTTAACCCATATGTCTTTTGGCCAGTGGGAGGAAACCAGAGCACCTGGAGGAAACCCAAGTGGTCATGCAGAGAATGTACAGACTCCTTACAGACAGAAGCTGGAATTGAACTCTGATCGGTGATCGCTGGCGACATTAAATGATTGTGCTAATCACTATGCCATTGTGCCCCCCCCCCCACACTGCAGTGGTGCTCTCCCAATCTCTGAACCTCTGTGCTCAGTGCCCTGACTAATGAATGCAATCTGCCAAACGTCTTCTTCACCACCCTGTCTACCTTGTCACTACTTACAGACTTCCACAGGACAATGTACCTATACTTGTTCTCAAACACTTTCCAGGGCTCCAACATTCCCTGTTTAAGTCCTGTCCTTCCTGGTTTAGCTGACCAAAATGTAACAATCAACACTTGTCCCATTTAAGCTTTTATCTGCCATTTCTTAGCCTATTTCCTCGGTACACCTAGATCCCATTAATTCTGAGATAACTCTCTCAACTCTCTGCTGTGCCACCAATTTTGGTGTCATACACAAACTCACTAACCATATTAACACCATTGTCATCCAGATCAATAACGTATATGACAAAGGCAGAGCTTAGAAGGGTTAATGGCACCTAACAGTGACATCTTTGCTTGCATCTTCGGAAACAGCTCTATTTCCATCTTTAACATCTCTATTTTTCCCTTTCAGGGTTCCTTTGAAGACCCTGACCTGGAGTTATACACTGACTTCGGTTCTTTGCGGGAATGGGACCCGCTCTCAGGGTTTCACAACTGGCCGTTGTTCGGCACACCAAGGGCTCGGCCTGAGAGCTCCGCTCACCTTCGGAGGCCCGAGTTTTCGTGGCTCTGGAAACGAGGGGATCGGAGGTCGGTGTCCGAGCAGAAGACCGGTGTGTCGTGGGAGATGGAAGATCTAAGGCTGTGTGTCCAGAGACCCGAGATCTCTGGGCACAGAGCTCGGAAGAAGAGATGCAACGGACTTTTAACATCGTAAACCAGCGAGTTGTTTGTTATGTCTCCCCTCTCGCTGTGAAACGGAGACACCTCTTTCTCCTTTATTAGGGAGGTAGAGCCTGTGGTGTGTCGAAAACCGGGTGAACAATGTAGTCTTTGCAAGTCTGTGTCTTTGCTGTTGCCTTGCTCACACTTGAGTGCTCGGTGCCGGGTGCTGATGGTTTTTTTGCTGGTGGAGGGTGGGGCAATTGTTACTTGCTGCCACTTACACATGGAAGGGGGGAGCTGGAGGTGAGCTTTGGGGTTCTAACATTTAACTGTCATTCATTCTTTGGGGGCACCTCTGTTTTTGTGGATGTTTACGAAGAGAAAGCATTTCAGGATGTACATTGTATACATTTCTCTGACACCTTTGAAATCTTTGACTAGCAGTGGACCCAATACCGATTCCTGTGGCACACCACTTACTTGGGTCCATGAAGATAACATTGACCACACTGCCCTCATCAACTCTCTTGGAAACCTCTTCACAACTCACACACAATGCCATGCTGATTATTCTAAACAATCCTTACACAAACAAGAGAAAATCTGCAGATGCTGGAAATCCAAGCAACACACAAAATGCTGGAGGAACTCAGCAGGCCAGGCAGCATCTATGGAAAAGAGAAAACAGTTAACATTTTGGGATCTCAGTCGGAAACATCGACTGTTTACTCTTTTCCATAGATGCTTCCAGGCCTACTGAGTTCCTCCGGCATTTTGTGTGTGTTGCTAATCAGTCCTTAACTTTCCAAAACACAGGAGCTTCTGCAGATGCAGCAAATCCAGAGCAATACTCACAAAATGCTGGAGGAGCTCAGCATGCCAGGCAGCATCAATGAAGGGGATAAACAGTTGCGCTTCTAGCTGAAAGCCTTCTGCAGCAATGGAAATAAAGAGGAAAAGGCCAGAATAATAAGTGTGGTGGGGGGAGAGGTGTACAAGCTTGCAGGTGATAGGTGAAACCAGGTGAGGGGGAAGGTGGGTGGGATGAAGTGAGAAGCTGGGAGGTGATAGGTAGAAAAGGCTGAAGAAGAAGGAATTGTGCCCTCAGTTCTAGTCAAAAAGCTCCAAAACCTGGGCCTCTGTACCTCCTTCTCAAAGATACGTGCTTAGCCCTCATCTCAAGGATGTATGCTTAGCCCACAGCTCAACTCTCTCTAAACCCATGACTGTGTGGCTAGGCACAAACACCACCTATAAACTTGCCAACAATACAACAATTGTTGGCAGAATTTCAGGTGGTGACAAGGGGATGTACAAGAGTGAGATAGATCAGTTGGTGGAGTGGTGTTGCAGCAACAATCTTGCACTCAGTGTCAGCAAGACCATGGAATTGATTGTGGACTTCAGGAAGGGGAAGTCTAGGGAACACACACCAGTCCTCTTCAAAGGATCAGAATTGAAAAGGGTGAACAATTTCAAGTTCCTGGGTTTCAACGTCTCTGAGGATTTATCCTGCACCCAACATATTGATGCAATTACAAGGAAGGCTCACCAGCAGCTAGATATTATTCGGTGTTCAAGGAGAATTGATATGTCACCAAAGACAGTCACAAATTTCTGCAGAAGTACTGCAGGAGAGCATTCTAACTGGTTGCATCGCCTTCTGGCAAGGAGGGGCCACAGCACAGAATTGGAAAAAGCTGCAGGAAGTTGTAAACTGCCAGCTCCATCATGGGTACTAACCTTCCCAGTATCCAACATATCTTCAAAAGGTAGTGCCTCTAAAAGACATTAAGGACCCCCATCACCCAGAACATGCCTTCTTCTCATTGTGACTATCAAGGAGGAGGTACAGAAGCCTGAAGACATGCACTCAACATTTCAAGAACAGTTTCTTCTCCTCCACCATCTGATTTATCAATGGACAATGAACTCATGAATACTTTGTCAGTGTTTTCCCCCTCCCGTTTTGCACTATTTATTTTATTTTTATGTAACACGCTGTAAGGTTTCACTGCTAATGTAATGGCTTCGCTGTAATGTTCCACTGCTAAGGTAATGGTTTCTCTGTAGCAGCAAATGTTTTTGTTATGACTAGAGATAACGGGACATGTTAGCCAATGAGCAGGACATTGTTCTTTCTTTCTTGTGTGTCTGGGAGCCGGGAATTCACAGTCTTTTGCCAGAGAGAGATGAGGAGAGAAGATGCAAACGGAGAGAGTTGGTAGACCTCTGGACGGAGTGGACTTGGAGCAAAGGTCCGAAGGTCAGCGACGATCGGAGGAGGTTGATGGTGGACAAACGGCCTTATCAGTGAGCTCCAACATTACACAATAGACTGTTTCATGAGAACGGGCTCTTTTTCTTTTTTATTTCTTTACTAACCGTATAGTCAAATTAAGAATTATAAAGCTCAGTCGTTTAATCGCATATTGTGTACTGTTTGTTATTTCGGGGTGCTGATTTGTAACAGGGGACACATCACGCAGCATCCACCCAAACGAGATTTCTTAAGTTTTTCGGGCCGGGGGCTATCAACCCCTATGCTAAGCCGCTAGCCGAAGCGAGAGTTATAATTGTGGAGGCTACGTTTGTGATTGATTCCGTTGGAATCTGTGTGATTACCCTGAGTGGGGTAGATATTCGTACTCCAGATGAATTGTACTTTGCCTGTTAACTACTGTTAAAGTTGCGATCATGGGCAGAGGTTTGATAAAGTGGCGGGCACAGTTCTTGTTTTAATGCGGACCAGCGCTGACATAGTGGCAGCTGGGGGCGGAGAGTTCAAAGACAGGGTTTGATCGTTTCTGAGAAGTGGGAGAGCGCTCCTGCACCAGGGGTGAAGGCCATGTGTCAGTTTGCCATCACCATGAAGGCAGAGGGAAAGGAGGGGCAGGTTCGAGCAGTGGATCAATTGGGGGCTTCTGATGACGCCATTCCCCAAGTTTACTGTAACCTGACTGCTCTGAAGACAAATCAGCTGCCGGAATTGATTTCTGGGGAAGTGGCAGCTGCTCAGCGAGATGATCCGGGCATCGGTACCATTTGGGCAGCGGTCGGAAAGGGAGACACGGCTCAGGCGGAGAAGACGAAACACGCGTCGGTGCCTCCATTACTGCGAGAATGGCCTAAGCTGGAGTTGAAGAACCAGATCTTATACTGGGTCACGTCACCCCCGGACCGACCCCGGCATTGCCAGCTGCTTCTGCCCGAGAGGTATCGGAGGATGGCGTTGAAGTCACTTCATGATGATTCTGGACATTCGGGGGTGGAAAAGACCTACGGATTGCTCAGAGACCTGGCCCCAATGAAGTCAGAGGTCAAAGAATACTACAAGTCGTGCATTTGATACACACGGTGGAAGACACTGCTCCCCTGTCCCACCTTCAGAGTGCGGGGCCTCTCGACCTGGTGTGTATGGATTTCCTGTCCATAGAACCCAATGCCAGCAACACGACGAATGTCTTAGTCATCACAGACCACTACACCAGATATGCTCAGGCTTTTCCTACCGAGGACCAGAGGGCATCTACGGTGGCAAAAGTGTATTGGGAGCAGTATTTCATCTATTATGGCCTTCCCAGGCAGATACATAGTGATCAGGGACAGGATTTCGAGAGCAGACTCATCCATGAGTTACTGGGTGTGCTTAGAGTCGAGAAGTCGAGGACCACGACCTATCACCCGCAGAGTGATCCCCAGTTTAATCGGACCTTACTAGACATGCCTGGGACCCTGGAGATCAGCAAGAAGAGCAGGTGGAGACAACGTATTGGGCATCTGGTTCACAGTGACGACTGTACACGAAATAAAGCTACCGGGTACTCACCATATTATCTGATGTTTGGGCGCAAGACAAGGTTGCCCATTGTCCTTTGTTTTGGGACTGACGAGGATGACTTACCCCAAAGACTTGTCTGAAATATGTGTCTGATATGAAAAGAGAGCTGAAAAGGGCTTATGAATTAGCTGGGGTCACGGCTGCCAAGCAGAATCAAGGAAATAAGAGGAGGTACGATCAAAAGGTGAGGTTCTCCCAACTCCTGCCCGGAGACCGAGTCCTCATAAGGAACTTGGGGCTACTTGGAAAGCACAAGTTGGCTGATGACTGGGTGGCTACACCTTATGTGGTGAAGAGTCAGATGTCAAACCTACCTGTTTTCTGGATGAAACCAGAGGATGGGAATGGGCCTGTCAATATTCTCCATGGGAACCATCTGCTGCCCCTGGGACAGGAGGTGCAGGTAGACCCGGAGGCCGACCTGGAGTCTACACCTAGTAAGAGGACTCTGCGGAAACGCAGGGCGACTGCAGGGCCCACGGCAGGAGAGGTTAGGCCGGCCCCCACACCTGAGAGGGATACTGATTCGGAGGATGAGGACCTGGATGTGTGATATATGCCGCCTTTCACTAACTCCCCATTGACTGAGGAAGAGACTCCTCGCCCTTCTCCCACTGAGTCAGGGGTGCTATCTGTGGGCAGCCTGGGTTGCAGTGGGAATCTGCAGGGGATGAAGAGGGGCTTGGCCATGGGACAGAGGGCTCCGAACTGCGGGTGAGCACGAGTGATAGGTCAGGGGAGGCCTCACCAGGTAGGCCGGAAGTATCATCAGTAATGTCTGAACCTGAAGAGTTAGGTGAGGGCGTGCGGAGGTCTTAGATTTTTATATATATATATACATACACACACACACACACACACATATATATATATATACTTTTCAATGTAATTTATAGTTTTTATTACAATGTATTGCAACTAAACAACAAATTTTATGACATATGCCAGTGATTTTAAACCTGATTCTGATCTGATAGGAGAGGAGAGTGGACCATGGGAGAAAGGGAAGGAGGAATTGAATTGACTTTATTACTTACATCCTTCATGTATATGAGGAGTAAAAATATTTACGTTACGTCTCTGTTCAAGTGTGCAATGTGTAATTATAGTAATTCATAATAAATATTATGTACAACAGGAGAGTCAACATAATATAGAAATACTGTTGCGCCACCGCGAATTAATGAGTCTGATGGCCTGGTGGAAGAAGCTGTCCCAGAGACTGTAGGTCCTGACTTTTATGCTGCGGTATCGTTTCCCGGATGGTAGCAGCTGGAACAGTTTGTGGTTGGGGTGACTCAGGTCTCCAGTGATTCTTTGGGCCCTTTTTACATACCTGTCTTTGTAAATGTTCTGAATCATGGGAAGTTCACAACTACAGATGTGCTGGGCTGTCTGCACCACTCTCCACAGAGTCCTGTGCTTGAGGGAAGTACAGTTCCCATACCAGGCTGTGATGCAGCCAGTCAGGATGCTCTCAATTGTGCCCCTGTAGAAAATTCTTAGACTTTGGGGGGCCCATACCAAACTTCTACAACCGTCTGATGTGAAAGAGGTGCTGTTGTGCCTTTCTCACCACACAGCTGGTATGTACAGACACATGAGATCCTCGGTGATGTTTATGCCGAGGAACTTACAACTGTTCACCCTCTCAACCCCAGATCCATTGATGTCAATGGGGTTAGCCCGTCTCCATTCCTCCTGTAGTCCACAACCAGCTCCTTTGTTTTTACAACATGGAGGAAGAGGTTGTTTGCTTGACACCACTGTGTCAGGGTGATGACTTCCTCTCTGCAGGCACTAGAGGGAGGTGATGGGCAAGTGAGGAGAAGAGAAGGGGTAAGAGAGGACCCAGAATGGGGAATGAAAAATGTGAGATGGGAAGGGGAGGAGAAGTTATTGGAAGTTAGAGAAATCAATGTTTATAGCATCAGGTTGGAGACTACCCAGATGGTGTAGGTTGTCCACCCTGACAGTGGCCTCATCGTGGCTGTAGAGGAGACCATGGACCAACATGTCGGAATGGGAATGAGAAATAAAATTAAAATTTCCAATTGCTGGTGCATCTTGCCTCTTAGAATTGCATCCAGTAACTTTCCCACCATAGATGTTGGGCTCACCAGCCTGTAGTTTCCTGGCTCGTCCACTATCTTTGGTAGTGAAATCAAAGATAATATCTGGAGAGGGAGAGAGAGTTCAGAAACAAAGCCAGCAACAACTCCTCCTTAAATTCTCATACATCACTGTCTTCAGAATAAGTAGGCTGAACATGTGCTCCCATTTTACAAGGAAAAAAATGTGATACATTTCCAAATGTTTTCTCTCTCTCTGCAAAGCATCAATGTGCTAATTCTGATTCGGAGATGTCAGTGTTAAGAAGGAAGTAATTTTCATTTCAGCAAATGGAGCTCAAAGCCTCAATGGTACCAAGGTAACGGGATATTAAGCCACCATCATTCCTTGTGTTTATTATAAGACTGCTGCACCACATATGCTCTTGCTGAATGTGTCATATGGTGTAGCAGAGACACAATACAAATACGACTTCCACAACACGACTTAGACTAGCATGAGGAGAGAGGCAGTCAGTGACACAGATAAAGGGGTAAGAAGTAATCATGTGAGGAAGAGGGAATAATTGCTAAAGGTTCTGTCATTAACACAGAGGTGGGACTTGTGGGAAGAGCCAGTGAGTAAGTGGGTAGTGGACTGGCTGGAAAGAGGAGGAAAGCATCTGTAATGTTAATGGTAAAAGAGAGACAGATTTACACTGTGTGTACATTGGTTACTTATTCAGTTCAGTCTATACCCCAGTGTGACTCTTGATTTATCCTCAAGTGAGAGCTCTTTCGCTCCATCATACTGAAGAGCCTGATGCTATTTATATTGCAAACCTAATCTTTCAATTTCACATGGAAATGTTGAGAATTTTTAAAAAAAAATCATATTAGGAGTTGAAAGGAGGCCTTACAATATCATTCCCGTACTTTCAACTTGAAGATAAAGATCATTGTTTTGGGACAAAAAATTTATCATAAATTCTAGCAACAAATACATTTAATTTTCTATGTAACTTTCCTTGTACTGTATCAAAGTTCCACTGGTTTTGTAGAACTTCAGTGCTCCATCTAACAGCCATAAAAAACAGAAGGTGGAAGTTACTCACTCACCAGTGGCTCGCTGACTGATCTAGAAGTCAGCAGGAGTATGTGCGTACTGTTGATGTATCTAACCTCTGTGTCCCTGATGTACCAACTGTGTTTCCATCAGTGACCAACACCACTGGTGACCTTAACAATAACTTTAAACTTAAAAGCTTAAACAGTCCAATGAACAACAACTCAGTGGCTATTTTATTAAATACACCTGCTCGTTAACCCAAATATCTAATCAACCAATCATATGGCAGCAACTCAATTGTGAAAGCACGCAGACGTGATCAAGAGGTTCAGCTGTTGTTCAGACCAAACATCAGAATGGAGAAGAAATGTGATCTAAGTGCCCTAGACTGTGGGATTATTGTTGGTGTCAGAGGGGGAGGTTTGAGTATCTCATAAACTTCTTATCTGCTAGGGTGTTTCACCCAGTCTCCAGAGTTTACACAGAATAGTGTGAAATACATTTTAAAAAACTCCTGTTCTGAGGGCAAAAATGCTTTGTTAATGAGGGAGGACAGAGGCAAATGACAAGACTGGTTCAAGCTGATTTACGATAGCATTAGCTCAAATAACCACACATTACAACAGGGCATCTCTAAACCCACAACACATCGAACCTTGAAGTGGATGGACTATGGCAGCAGACAAACACACGGAGTTCCACACTCCTGTGCCTAATAAATTGGCCACTAAGTGTGCTTGCAGTCCAACAATGATGTCAAGTGCTTAAAGCATTGTAAAAGAAAATTTAACAGTGTACCACATTAGGAAAGATTAGTACAGGCAAACAGAAGCATAAACCAAGAGATTGGCTTGAGGTGGCATCTGATAGTAAGAGAGGGAAGGAGAGAGAAGTTTAGTAGGGGAGAGTTTTAAAAAAAAATGTTTTTGTGTATGGGGACATCGGTCAGCATTTTTCGTCCAAACTGAATCACGGTGGGGAAAGCAAGAGATTTCAGAGCCTGGGATCTCTACAGCTGTAACCAGAGTTTATGAGCTGACTAACACAGGCGAGAGACCAAACTGGAGTATGTATCTCAAAGGCTCGTAGGCCCGAAGGTTACAGAGTTAGGAAGGGGTGATGGTTTGCAGAGGTTTGAAAGGAAAGCAGGAACTTGAAAATAATTCAAAACCAGGTCAGCAAACACTGAGATCATGGGTAAGGGGGTATTGATGTGAATTAAGACATTGGCTATAGAGTTCTGGCTGAGCTTAAATTCAAAAAGCCAGTAAGATCATTTAAGATTGCAAATCTTAACTTGTAGAATGATATTTTTAATGGAATTGTATGGTATACTTTAATAAAGTATACTTTAATATACTTTAAAATTCCAAGGTAAGCACTTCACTTGGACCAGGAGTCTAAAGCCAAGCTCTGCCCCCTTCCTCGCACCCCCCCCCCCCCGCCCCCACCAGTAAAACCCATGGATGAAGGAGAGTGACATTCCTTGACCCAATGAATGGAACCTACAAAAGGAATGTAATTGCCCTGTGTGTCACAGTGACAGAGCCCTGAGCCGGGTTATATTTAATCATGTGACATAAGTATCATCTGTTCATTGCTAAAATTAACATTGGGTGGAAGTATGCACTCATCAAAATGAATTTAAGGAACTATAACCTAAAATTAACTCTACAGGACAGAAACTCGTGCCTTGAATGCTCCTTTTTCTTTTTCCCTGGATTTCTATTTTTGTAGCTGTTTCACCCTGTTTAAAATGAGGGATGAGCACCTTTGTTTCTGGAATGCTCTTCGCCCCTGAGCAATGAGCACCAGTCTGGAACCGCACAGGCGTAGATCAGATAGAGGATAAAGATCCACATGCACTCTTCCCTCATGACCGGCACAGATCATTGAGGAGTAAACTTCCACCAACAGGTCGGATGAAGAAACGAGGAACAACAACTGAAAATGGCTGGAGGTACTCAGCAGGTCAGGCAGCGCCTGTAGAGAGAGAAGCAGAGTTAACATTTCAGGCTGATGACCTCCACCATAGTATTTAAACTGACTTTCATTACACTGAGCGAGAGAAAAATGTGGAACCCACGGTGTGTGGGATGATCAAAGTAGTACAAGGTGTAAGGGGAACTAGTGAATGCTTGTTACTTCACTGTGGGAGGACATTCAGCCCATTCTTGTGCTGACCTAATTAAGCTAATGATGTCTACTTACACTTATCCCTTCTACCTGCACGTGATCCATATCTCTCCATTTCTCCACATTGATGTGACTATCTATGAACCTCTTATGCTCCTCTATCATATCTGCCTTCACCACCCCTCGCAGTGCATTCCAGGTATCCTCTGTGTAGAAGAAACTTGCCCCGCACATCAGTTCTACCCTTCATATCACTGGGCTCAAGCCCACCATCTCCATGCCACCTGTCAATAAAATCTCCCAGTTACCAGCACTTGTATTCCAGCTTGCTGAATGTCCAGGTGATTGAAGTGCTCAACAGTATACCTTTTATATGGTGTGGGAATATCTGCCTCCAATTCTTTCTGAGACAGTGTGATCCAGTCTGCGGTTTCCTCCTGGATGAAACCATTTTCCTCAGGTCTTTTCTTACCCAACTTAAACTCATCTCACTCCCCCCACAGAGCTGCTTATAGTTGAATTAAACAGGATGGTTTATTTTTGTTTTGATGTACCGACCAGAAGAATTAATGATGGTGCGGCTGATGATGTTGTCTACGTGGACTTTAGCAATGGCTTTGACAAGGTCCCTCAAGGGAGGTCGGTCCAGAAGTTTGAACCCATGGGATTCAGGGCCTGCCAGAAAACTGGATACAAAACTGGCTTGGTGATCAAGGCAGAGAACGGTATTTTTCGGATTGGAGGCCTGTGACTTATGGTGACCCACAGGGATGGGAGTCACGTCCTCTGCTCTTTGTCAGATATACAGGTTATTGAAATTCACCCTTATGTTTAATCACAAATCACTACCCAAAAAAACTGAGATGTGGAATAAAATCACGCTGTCAGAATTTATGTGAAAAATTAAATAAACACAATTCATTGTTTTCAACTTGCAGTTCCTGTCACATGAGTAGCGACTGGAGGGAATGAGTTATAAGGAGAGATTGGATAGGCTGAGTGTGGAGGCTGACAAGTCACATGATAGACATATATAAAATTATGAGAGGCAGAGACAGGGTAGATAGCCGGAGTCTGGTTCCTGGGCAGAGGTATCTAAAACTACACACAGAGGCCGCCTGCACACCTATTCATTAATGCAAAAGCAGCAACAACTCATTGCATCAAAGCATGCAGACATGGTCAAGAGGTTCAGTTGTTGTTCAGACCAGACATCAGAATAGGGAAGAAATGAGATCTAAGTGACTCTGACTGTGGAATGATTGTTAGTGCCAGACAGAAGTATTTGAATATCTCAGAAACTGTTCATCTCCCGGGACTTTCACGCACTACCTACAGTTTACAGAGAATGGTGTGAAAAATGAAAAGCATCAATTAGCACAGCTCTGTGGGCAAAAATGCCTTGTTAATGAGAGAGGTCAGAGGAGAATGGCCAGACTGGTTCAAGCTGACAGGAGGGCAGCAGTGTCTCAAATAACCACATGTTACAACAGTAACACGCACAGCACGCTGGAGGAACTCAGCAGGTCGGGCAGCATCCGCGGAAACGAGCAGTCAATGTTTCGGGCCGAGACCCTTCGTCAGGACTGAAGAGGGAGGGGGCAGGGGCCCTATAAAGAGGGTGGGGGGAGGGTGGGAAGGAGAAGGCTGCTAGGTGCCAGGTGAAAAACCAGTGGGGACGGGAAGCAGGGAGGGGGATAGGCAGGAAGGGTGAAGAAGGAATGTAAGGTGAAAGCACTGTGTAGTAGAAGAAGGCGGAATCTTGAGAGAGGTGATAGGCAGCTGGAGGAGGAGGCAGAGTGAAACTGGATGGGGGAAGGGAGAGGGAGGGAATTACCGGAAGTTGGAGAATTCAATGTTCATACCAAGGAGCTGGAGACTACCTAGATGGTATATGAAGTGTTGCTCCTCCAACCTGAGTTTGGCCTCATCATGGCAGTAGAGGAGGCCATGTATGGACATACCCAAATGGGAATGTGAAGCAGAGTTGAAGTGGGTGGCAACCGGGAGATCCTGTCTGTTGTGGCGGACGAAGCGGTCCCCCAATCTGCATCAGGTCTTGCCGATGTAGAGGAGGTCACACCAGGAGCACCGGATGCAATAGGTGACCCCAACAGACTCACAAGTGGTCTCGGCCCGAAACGTCAACAGTGCTTCTCCTTATAGATGCTGCCTGGCCTGCTGTGTTCCACCAGCATTTTGTGTGTGTTGCTCACAAGTGAAGTGTTGCTTTGACCCCAGCTTCTGTAGTGTGTGTTTGTGTTACAACAGTGATGTGCAGAAGAGCATCTCTGAATGCACAACACTTCGAACCTTGAAGAGGGTGGGCTACTGCAGCAGAAAGCTCAGTGGCCACGGAGTGTAGGAGGCATTGTCAGGCCTGCACATGCAGACACCCCCCAGTCCCCACTCAGCTACCAGGAGTCACCTGCCACTTGGTTCCAACTCATCACCTGCAGCCTATTTAAACCGTGCTCACATCCACAATCCTCGATCCCCCATCGAACCAGCCAGCCTCAACTAGTTGCTTTCAGGTATTTTGTTGCCTCGCCGTGTTCTCTCTTGTTTAGTGGCTCCTCATGGCTTGTTACTTTGCAATTTATATGAAAGTGATTGCCCACTGCTAAGTCATCTCCACTGCTCCACATTTGGGTTAGGCCTCCTCTACATTGCCTGACAGGATGAGTGAACCAGCGACTGACCCAGCAGAACTTGCTCAACTAAAGGAAGTTGTGTGGCTTAACAAGTACATGACCCAGAAACAACAGGAATCCATTGACCATCTGCTCGTCACTCTCAACCCTCCGTCCTGTTACAGCAACCCCATACCAGTCAACCTCCTCCATCAGAGCCCCAGATTCCAGAACCCAAACACTTCAATGGAACCACAACTTCCTGTCCCAGTGTGTCTTGTGTTTTGAGCTGCATCCTCTGTATTATACTTACCAAGCCAAGATTGCCTTCATTATCTCTCTTGAATGGGTAAGATCTGATCTGGGCCACCATCATCTGGAGCAATAAAACCACCAGCTTCAATAAATATGAATAATTCAGCACTGAGGTGTGCCAGGCTTTCAACCATCCGGGAAGCGGGAGCAAGGCACTGGATCGGATGCCTCGGCTGCTTCAAGGCTCGTGCTCGATGCTGCATTACCCCGTGGAGTTCACGACCTCACAGCGGAGTACGGCTGGAATGCAGAAGCACTGCTGGTTCATTACCACCACCAACACGGCCTCTTGGAGTGTTTGAGGATGAGCCATCTACCCAACAGATGCCCACCAACCTCAAAAGCCTCATCAATCTGGCCCTTCGTCCTGACAAGCATCTTATGGAATGACCCCCAGATCACTAGCCAGAGCCCCGGTTGCATTCTCAGAACCATTTCAGGCTGCCGGACCCTCACCGGCAATGCCTTCAAAACCCATGCAGTCAGGGAGAGCTCCCTTAACCCCCTCAGGAGCATGAGGGTAACTAGGGTGCTAACTGTCGAGCAGCTGATCATGCATGAATCAAGTGCACAATGCGTCTGGGAAATTGGCACCACTAGGTAGAGACAAAGGGCCTTCTACCTGGTAAGATCCCCCTGGCCCCTCATTCCAGCATCATAGCCTGACTCACTCTACCTGTCCTCCGCCCCACCCCAATTCCTCTTCAGTCTGAACTCCTCCATACCATTTGTGGTAGTGGTGGATGCATCTGATATGGGCACAAGAGCCATCCTCTCCCAGCAAGGAAGGGATAGAAAGACAGACCCATGTGACACCTTCTTGCGCAAATTCAACTCTATACAGCACCATTATGGAGTAGGAGACACGGAGCTACTCACCATTAAATGAGCCTTGGAGAAAAGAATCATTGGATTTTGGGAACACCATGCCCTTCCTGATCTGGACTGACCACCAGAAGCTTACATCTATTCAGCAGACCTGCCAACTCAAGCCAAGTCAGGCTTGCTGAGCCCTCTTCTTTGGACAAGTCAGCTTCACCATCACCTACCGACCTGGCTCCAAGAACACTAAGGAGGCACCTCCCGTTCTCCACCCAGCTAACATGAGTCTCCTGACGCTCGTTTCCAAATCATCGCCTGCAGCCTATTTAAACCCAGCTCTCATCCTCGATCCTTGTTCACCCATAGAAACCAACCAGCCTCAGCCAGTTGCTCCTAACCTTCAGTTACCTTGTTCCCTTGCCATGTTAAGTGTCCATTCTCTCTTGTTTTGTGGCCCCTCAGGGCCTGTGGTTTTGCAGCTTATTATTAAAGTGATTCCTTACTGCTACTCTGAATTTGGGTCAAGTCTCCTCTACAGATCCTGAAATACATAGGCTTAAGATGAGAGGGAGAAGGTCTAAAGCAGGGGTTCCCAGCCATTTTTAGGCCATGGATCCCTACTACCAGTAACCAAGGAGTTCATGGACCCCAGGACGGGAATCCCTGGATTAAAGAGAATCAAACTGTTTCACAACAAGAGCAGTTGATATCTGGAATAACAGGCTAAAGGAGATGGTAGAAGCAGGAATGATAAAGACACTTAAGAAGTACTCAAATGAGCAAGGCCTAGAAGGACAAGGAATTAATGCAGGCAAATGGATTAGTATAGATAGCCATGATGGTTGGCATGGATGCAATGGGCCTGTTTCTATGTTGTACAACCCCATGGATATAAATTTGGAGTAAAAACCTTGCACAGTGCTTTGCAAACTTCATCTTCCACTGCCCCAGCTAGTGCGCTGTTGTCTGACTGCCCAGTGCGCTATTGGATCTTCTCTAAGCCACATAATCAAATAAAAACGTTAAAAGAAATTAGACTGAAACTTGCTACCAACAGCAGGAACCTATAAAATATCTGAGTATTGCTCCGGAGTTTAAATGGTAGCAGAGCCCTATTTAAGGTAAAGCCTCAGGAGTAAGAAGACATCTATAAATGGGTCTTTCATCATTGAACGGGCTGTCATGTGAGTATCATGGAGGGCAATCCATGCCAAAAATGGGATTTGAAACAGAGGTAAAAATGATGTCGGAAGCCAGTTATCCAAGGAATCTGGAAACATAAGGATATATGAAATACATACCCTATACCCCACCCTAAACTGAGAGTTGAAGAGGCTAATTTACACTGTCTTCCTGCTTTGGTTCAAGCCTCCTCACTCTCCCTGCTCTTTACTAGGGATAATCCTCCAGGCTCCGTACTAAGCTACCAGCCTGCAGAAGCTGAGTTCGAATAGTCACGACACATGTTATATTTGCTCACCTAATACAGCAATTGAACTGAATCCACACAGCCTAAGCCCAACACTTACAGGATTACAGGTTAAAGGTGAACAAATAATTGCTGTGGAAATGCAGAATGAAAGCTGTAAAAACATCCTTTACACTTCGAGAATCTTATATGCTTTCCTGTGCAGTCTGCAAAGCAGCACAGAGCACATGTGCCATGTCAGAATTGTTTGATTGGCAGACCTTAATACCCGTTAAATCTTCACATAGATTTATCAATCCCCTGCACTAACTAGGTCAGTTAGAGTAATGGTAGATGCAGAATGAATTGTATCAGAGAGACAGTGTTGTGATGCTTCCTCTCAATTACTCCACAGTGACCATGTAAAGATTAAGAGTGCAAAGAGTCTAATGCCATGGAATTGATAGCAACGCCAATAACTGATGCAGCAGGCAAAGGCTGAAGAGAAGCAGATGTGTACATCTTTCTCACTGGGTAATTCCACTCGCGTGTGTGTGTGTTTATCCATCTCTGCGTGAGAAGGTGCCACCTTGGCTGAGTTGATAGAGCCTTCATCTGTGAACCTTTGTGTCACCAGCAGATGTATTTATCAGACCACAGACACTCTCATCCAAATCACTTCTATACAAGACAAACAACACAGATCTTAGCACCATCAACTACATTGCTGGTTACAGACTCACACTCAGAAGTCCAACCCTCTACCTATCACGAAGCCAGGTTTTGGATCCCATATTCCAGAAAACCATGTGTCCTAACTGTCTGAACTAGCCTACCATGCAGGACCTCGTCAGAAGCCTTGGTAAAGGCTGTGTATATCACGCCTACTGTGTGGGCTTTGTTAATCTTCTTTGTGACCTCCTCAGTATGAGTGTGTAATGTAGCGGTGAGGTGGCTGTTCTCCTGCTGGTTCAGTGGTGCCTCCTGGATAGTGGCCTTTACCGCCATAAATGAGAAGCCCAACGGTCAGACCCTGTTAATTTGCGCTAATTGATTTCAGCGTTGATGCTGCCACGCTTTGTGCAGCTGTCAAGGCTCCCGTCGGTCAAGGCTCTCGTCTTCACAGCCTGTTTAATTAACAGCTGTTAAACCTTTCACTGCTTCACCAGACTCCTGCACAAACACCCCGCCGCCTGTCAGCCAGCATCCGCACTTCAGCGCACTGCAAAAGCAGCCAATGCAACAGGCGACAATTTATTCCAACAAACAGGCCACACCTGAGTGGAACAATTATTGCAAATCTTTCCGTAAATTACTATTATTTGTCAGAAAAGAGCAAAAAGCGATTGCTCGGGTAGGTTGTTGGGAAGGCTTTAGCAAAAAAATAGGGAGATGAGAACTTACGTAGAGTGACAGAGGAAGGGGAAGCAAAATATAGGGAGGAAGCAAAGGAAAAATGGAAGACAGGAATTACACAGAAAAATAATTAAGGACATGGTCCTTACAAATAATGACATACTGTTGTTGGCCGAATCAAGTCAGCATATAGGAGGGAGATTGAAAATCTTACTGAGTCATGCCACAACAACCTCTCATTAAAATGTCAGCAAAACCAAGTACCTCATTGTTGACTACAGAAGGAAACAAGGTCTATGGGCCCCTCCTCACTGAGGGGCCAGACAGAGGTGGAGTGTCATTTCAGAGGATCTGTCCTGGGTCCAACTTGTAAGTGACATTATGAAGAAAGCATGGCAGCACCTCTATTTTCTCAGAAATTTATTAAGATTCAGTATGTCTGATGCACCATCAATAACTCTCGGAGACATGAGGCGAGATATAGGCTTTTATTGGCTGGAAGAAAGAACAAGCAGCAAGTGACCACCATACTACATCCTGGAGACTGAGGCCGGGGCTGTGTCTCCAATCACCTTTATACCGGGGTCCGTGGGAGGAGCCACGGTCTGTGGGAGGAGCCGCAGGAGCAGTCAGCAGGGGGGCGTGTCCAGACAGGTATATGTAGTTCACCACAATGTCATCTAAGACAAACTTTTATAGGTGTGTAACCCCCAGGTTTGGCCGACGGCGTTAGTCTAGGGGAAGACAAACTTTGAAATCTCGTTTGTGTGGATGCTGAGTGATGTTTTCCCCTGTAACAAATCAGTACCACAAAATAACAAACAGTACACCATCTGCAATTAGACAATTGAGCTTTATAATTCTTAATTTGAGAAAAAAGAAAACAAAAAGAAAAAGGGCCCATTTTAATGAAACAGTCTAGTGTGCACGTTGGAGCTCATGATTTTCCTGTCCGTTCTTTCTCCATCAATTCCCCCCCAGGTGTCGTCAACTCCTGACCCCATTCCAAGTCCACTCCATCCTGCAATCTACGACCTCTCCATTCTGGCATCTTCTCTCTCCATCTTCTGCCGAACAGAAGCCCGCGAATCCCTCGCTCTCAGGCACACAAGGCACAAAAACACCTCCCTCATTGGACGGCCCATATTCCAAAGGCCCCATTATCTCTAGTCATAACCCAAACACTGCTACTACTGAGAAACCATTACATTAGCAGCGAAACCGTTCCCAGAGCGTTACAGACGTATGGTGGAGAGTATATTGGAGAGCATCACAGCCTAGTATGGAAATACTAATGCCCTTGTATGGTAAAGTGGATACAGCCCATTCATCATGGGTAAAGCCCTCCCCACCACTGAACATGTCTTCAAAAGAACGCTGCCACAGGGAAGAAGCATCCACCATCACAAACCCCCACCATCTAAGCCGTGCTCTTCCTGCTGCCATCAGGAATATGGCACAGGAGCTTAGAATCCACACAACTCAGTTCAGAGACAGTTATTACCCCTCAGCCATTAGGCTCTTGAACCAGAGAGGATAACTTCACTCACCCCAACACTGAACTGCTTCCACAACCTATGGACTCAATTTCAGAAACTCTTCATCTCATCTTCTCAACATTTATTGTGCATTTGTTTATTATTTTTATTATTATTTATCTTTTCTCAGCTCAAGCTGGTAAAACTTGAGGTACAGGCAGAGCCAAGCACACTCATTTGTGAATTGCTAGGAACTTTCGGACTATTCTAGTGGTGTTTAGTATTGTGGCTTTCTGAAGATTTACATAGATATTAGTGTGTAGCTCTAATTATTTAAAGCTATTGTGTAGTGACTTTGGGATGACACCTGTTGTAGATATTACTATAGGGACAATGTACATCCTATTCATGTTCCATAGTCTTTCAATTTCCTCTTTTAATTCAGCATATTTCTGGTGTTTTTTGACTTATTAATTTCTGTTTCTTATGTGTGTTTGGAATGGCTGTATCTATTAAATAAGTTCTTCTTGCTTGTTTATCCTATATTATTATATTTGGATGGTTATTATGGATTGTCCTATCTAATACTAACTAATCAGTCTTAATATAATTTGTGGTATTCTGACTCTAAAACCGGATCAGGATTATATTTACAGTAAAATGTAATTTCATTTATGAGTTGGTATTTTAAAGCAAGATCTTGACGAATGATGTTTGCCATTTGTTTGTGCTTGTGTACGTAATCAGATTGAGTTAAACTGCTACAGGATCCTGCAACGTGTTGGACTGTGTCTGTTTTTCCCCCCAGCATTTTCTACATTTATCATCTTGAATTTGTTGATCTTTTATTTTGTATTTTTGATCATTTTTGTGTTAACCACCCGGTCCTGTATTGCCACAAGGAGCCCTTCTGTATCTGGGAAGAGGTCTCCAACTTTGAGCCAGACGTTCAACACTTCCTTGTCAACATCTAGTCTGCTCAGATCATGGGAATCTCTTCCATGGGGGGGGGGGGTCATGCTCTTCCATTCATTAAGTTTTTCTTCAATAGTTAATTTTTCTAGGTTATGGGATCACTTAAGTTTAGTGGTGTATACTCATTAGTAGAATTGCATATGCTTGCGTGGAGTTCTGATGCCTGTTTTCATTGATAAAAATGTGTCCTTAGAAGTTTTATCTGACTATTGCACAGAGCTTAACGTGTGTTATTCCTCTACCCCCTTCTGTCCTAGGTAGTGCATTCGAATGTACATAATGTTATCTGAAATTTGTCATTTAAGTTCTGTTTCTCTTTGTAAATTTTCCAGATCAGTTTCAGACCAAGATATTATGCCAGAGGAATACCTTAATATAGATTTAGCAAAAGTGTTTATTTCCCTTGTTAAATTTTTACTGTCGAGCTCTGGCAGATTTTCTTAAGTCTTGAAGTAAATTCTGTCAAACATTTTCCCTTTATCGTACTATGATCTATTTTCTTTGCTTGTTGATATCCCAGATACTTATATGTTTCATATTCATCCATCGGTTGTATTGTATCCTGCTGCTCGGTTTTGTATTCTACTAGCTCTATTGCACCTTTCCTTATGTTTAATGTTCTGCAATTATTCAGTCCAAAGTTCATATTTCCATCTACTATTTAAATTAATTGCTTTAGCTTAACTGATGAATGGGCATATCATTTCAAATCATCCGTGCATAAAAGGTGTGTTAAGGTAGAGCTCATTTCATTGTTTCTGATCGATACCCTATTTTTGTCTGATTCAGTAAATTGGAGAGTGGGTTTAAAGCTGGACAGAACCATAGAGGGCTTAAGGAGTCGCCCTGGAAAATGCCATGGTTTATTTTGATTAAGGTGGTTGTTCTTTTTTAGTGGTTAATAGATAGGGTGATTACAGTATGTTAATACTACTTCAGATGTTGCAGGAATTTCACAAGTATTGGGTGTAGTTTATATATATATTAAGAACTGCTATTAACCATGAATGTGGGACAGAATCAAATTCCTTATGCTGTACCAGAATCAAAATCAGGTTTATTATCGCTGACATATGCTGTAAAATTGTTGCTTTGTGGCAGCAGTACTGTGCAAAACATTAAAAACTACGGTAAGTCACAATGTAAACAAATAAAAAGTGCGAAAGAGTAACAGTGAGGTAGTGTTCACTGATTCAGAGACTGTTGACAAATCTAATGGTGGAGGGGAAGCAGCTGTTCGTGAAACATTGAGTGTGGGCCTTCAGGCTCCTGAACCTCCTCCCTGATGATAAGAGGGCATGTTCTAGGTGGAGAGGGTCCCAAATGCCACCTTCTACGTCTTCATATGCAGAGGATTCACAAGGAAGTGGATGAATTCAGTGTACAAACAGATGTTGTAATGACAGGCTTAGGTGAGGATGGTAAGGACCCAAGTGCTGGAATTTCCAAGATTAGAATTCAGACATGATCTTGAGACTAAGAAGAGAACAGTGTTCTTGTCTAGACACTAGACTAGAACCCGATGAGGCTTGCTGAGAATCCAAACGAGACAGGAATCCGGAACACAATCACGGACTAAATCAAAACTGAGCTGACAACTGAGCTCCGAACATGAGCTCAGGTGCTCTTTAAATATCCAAACCTTGGTGCCAAAACATGGGCGCTAATTAGTAGACAGGGCTGAACCTTTAAAGGGACCGTGCCAGCTGTACATTCTCCTGAGAATCTGAGCATCTAAAGCCCGGAGGCTGGCATGGTCAGGTGCGTACCGTAATAATGTGGTCTGTCTGGTACAACTGGGATTACAGAGGCATGTCTGCAGGGAGACCAAGGATGGGAAGAGACTGTCCGGATTATTAAACATTAGGAAGGACAGGAGTAAAAGGGTAGCATATGGGCTGACTGATGATGTGATTAACTCAATAGTGAGGAAGGATAATAAGGTCCAGTGATGGAGAATCGGTATGGGTAGGATTAAGAAATACTAAGGGGCAGAAAAGTTGGTGGTGTTATACGAGGGGTGATTGATAAGTTTGTGGTCTAAGGTAGAAGGAGTCAATTTAGCTCATTTATTTTTCCTACATTTACACACTTAGTCCATCGGTCGTGGAGCATACGGATCCCTCCTTTGTAGAAGTCGGCGTCTTGGACCTCCAGAAGTGGTCCACAGCAGGGGTGATTGATAAGTTCGTGGTCTATGGTAGAAGGAGACGAGTTATTAACTTCAAACGTTCTGTATTTTCACTCAAAGAGTTGAACTGCACGTGCATGTAACGAGAGCTGTATAACTCATCTCCTTCTACCTTAGGCCACAAACTTATCAATCAGCCCTCATATATAAACAACCTTAAAATGGTGTTAATGGTAGAGATAACAATAGAAATGAAATTGGGGATGTGTGCAAGCAAAAAATATGCAATTATAATCCTGTGTGCCCTTAGACCCAAATAACTAACAATACTATGGGTGAGGAATTGCCAGAGTGTAAATGGGATGGTGTTCTGTAAATTGAGGATCCTGTGTAGAGAAACCTATGGGGAACAGGTAATCCTAGACTGGGTTTTGCGTACTATATAACCATATAACAATTACAGCACGGAAACAGGCCATCTCGGCCCTTCTAGTCCGTGCCGAACGCTTACTCTCATCTAGTCCCACCAACCTGCACTCAGCCCATAACCCTCCATTCCTATCCTGTCCATATACCTATCCAATTTTACTTTAAATGACAAAATCGAACCTGCCTCTACCACTTCTACTGGAAGCTCGTTCCACATGGCTACCACTCTCTGAGTAAAGAAATTCCCCCTCATGTTACCCCTAAACTTTGTCCCTTAACTCTCAACTCATGTCCTCTTGTTTGAATCTCCCCTACTCTCAATGGAAAAAGCCTATCCACGTTAACTCTATCTATCCCCCTCATAATTTTAAATACCTCTATCAAGTCCCCCCTCAACCTTCTATGCTCCAAAGAATAAAGACCTAATTTGTTCAACCTTTCCCTGTAACTTAGGTGCTGCCGAAGGATGAATTAGCAGTGTCATTGCATAAAGCCTCTGGAGGAGGAGTGTGTTTAATATGGATTTAATTACAGAGAATGACATGGTGGGTGATGAGACCAGGGTCCTGAAATAGGGGAACTTGTAATGATGAATGAAGGATTGACAGACAGTTGGACAAAAGCATTGAGTTTGAGATACTGTAATCATAACTCTCTCAGGTCCAGGGAGAGGGAGATAGTGAAGAGTTGATGTCAATGAAACTGCTGGGATTGAGGGCAGATAAAACCGTCAAGCCTGACAGCCTACACCACAGAGTCCGTAAAGAAGGAGCCCAAAAGACAGTAGTTGTATTGTAAATCATTTTCCAACATTCTACATACTCTGAATCAGTTCTGATAAATTGGGGAGGAGATAATATAACAGCACTACTTAATAAAGCAGGGAGAGAGAAGACAAGGATTGATAGAACAGTTAGCCTGACATCAGCTGGGGGCAAAATCCCAGAGTGCATTATTTCCAATAGAAATGGAGAACATTTGGAGATCAGGCGTCCAAGTTTCTTGACTTTGCTTATCAGCATTTCTGACACCATGTCTCAGCATCTTCATTTTTCACTAATAAACTGTAAATTGTCAGTAATTTAAACTATCAATATGGTTACTTTACTCATGCAGAGTCAGTATACATCCTTACAGTTACTTTCTTTTAACCGGAACTTTCTGTACCTGAACGTTGTCGCAGCACTGGGAACAACTGGTCACATTGGAATATCCTTAAAAAATAATGACAACGTTAAAAAGGGAATTATTGCACAAAGTACAAAGTAAATGTATTATCAAAGTACATATATGTCACCATTTCCTACCCTGAGATTCAATTTCTTGCAGCCATTCACAGTAAAACAAAGAAATACAACAAAATCAATGAAGGACTACAAAGACCGAGCAACAACCTAAGTGCAAAAGCTGTGCAAATACATATATTATTATTAAGAGCCTGATGGTTGAAGGTTAATGACGGTTCCTGAATCTGGTCGTGTGAGACCTAAGGGCTCCTGTACCTCCTCCTCAATTGCAGAAGCACAAAGAGAGCATTGTCTGGATGTCCAATAACATCCATGGACCATTAATACCTGTGACACTTGTGTTGTAGAAACAAGCAACAGGGGAAGAATAAGATTGTCAAGGTGCTGATAAGGTACAGATTAGATGTAAACAAATTCATGGCAATTTGACTTGCTTGGTTCCAACAATCATGGGGCTACAGGGATGATTACTAAGAGATGGATTGGACTGTGTGACCATGAAGGCTCATTTCTCATTCTCATTATTCCCCTGCCTTGAGTAGATAGCATTATACTTCCAGTGGTGAGCTGTGAATTTCTCCAGCCACTGGAGTGACCTGAGGTTCAGGAGACCCTGCCGACGCTGAGCTCCACCTCCAGAGAACAGGGGAGCCCCACGTGTGGGACTCTGGAGTTCCAGCAGCAGCAAGAGCCAGCCACCTGCCTCAGCCGCAGCATGTCCAGAATCTCCAGCAGACAGTTCCTAGCCAGCTACGTGACTGGAGTCACCTCTGTATGTTTTCTGAGCTTCAGGCTTGTGCGTGTGTGACGTGCATTGAGTTTTCAATCACACACGGCACTGGTCGCTATTGATAGAACACAGTACCGCACAGCACAAGACTAGGCCCTTCAGCACACCGGAGACACAAGAGGTTCTGCCGATGCTGGAAACCTGAGCAACACACTCAAAATGCTGGAGGAACTCAGCAAGTCACGCTGAGGGAAATTCTGGCTTCTTCCCTCTTCCTTTCCAGTTCTGATGAAGGATCTCAGCTTGAAATGATGACTGTTCATTTCCCTCCATAGATATTGCTTGACCAGCTGAGCTCTTCCAGCATTTTGTGTGGGCTGCTGAAAAAAAACTTATTTAATACGACAGCTGAGTTGGTAACAGGCAACACAGAAGGGTCTACAGCTCAATATGTCTTCTTGGAGAAATCACCCAAGTAGATCCATTGCTATTTCTCCATAGATTTGCCATCTTCTATATATTATGAAATATCTAGATTTACCTTGTTCATATATATACTATATGGTTCATGTTTTGGGAAAACTTATTTATACTGTATTCATTGCTTATGTATTCCTTCATGTGTAATGGGAATTTGTATGTTTGTAATCCCTTTATTAATATATTAACTGTATTTTGTTCATAATATTTTTAATACTAATAAAAAGATTGAAAAAGAAAAGATTTGCCATCTTCATCTTTCTCCATTCTGTAAGTTACTAGTGAATCCTTTCCCACCACTGTTTCTGGAAGCTGGATACCAGATGGTCATTTTGCTGTAAATTCTCTCTAATGCTTTGTCTCAAAGATCTTCTCAGTAACAAACCTCTATCATTACTTGATTAAAATTCTTCACCCTGTTCTTGTATAAACAAACCTCCACATGACTTTAGGGACATGTAGGGTAAAGTAACTGAGCAATACCTGAGGCAGGAAACATCTCCCTATAGATTTCCCAACTCATTCCAGCAGCCCTTTGACTAGTGAAATGGTTATGGAATGGGTGGTTTGCAAGAAGTGAATGGGCCAGGCTGGAATTCAAGTAGAGAAGCACTTGGAAGCTTAAGTTACAACCAAGTTGATTTGCTGCCTTAAGCTTTCATTGGTTATGCAGATAACTTTCCATCCTAGCTTTAATTGGTGACCATTGTAAAACAATCCTGCTCTTCCTACCACAGCACCTCCTCCCCCACCATACTGCCTCCACACACAGAAAATTTCTCCGGAAAGCACAAAGCTTTTATGTCAGATCCATGACACAACACCATAAAACAGTAAGAGATCACATCTCTTAACATAAAGCAAGGCTTTCGGACTCCCTTTTGGCGTGCAGGAGGAGAGGTGGCTTGATAGAGGTCTGTAAGATTATGTGGGTCATAGATGGATAGGCAGTGCCTTTTTCTACGGATGGCAATGCCCAAAACCAGAGACATCAATTTAAGGTGAGTGGAGGAAAGCTTAGAGACGTCAGAAGTAGGTCTTCCACACCCACTGGGTGCTGGGATCGATGGTTGAGGCTGATACAATAGGGGCATTTAAAATGCACTTAGATGGGCACACAAATGTAAGAAAAGTAGGTTATGGGCTGTGTTAGATTGATATTTGAGTAGGTTTTTTATAGGTCAGCCTGTCATGGGCTGAAGGGTCTGTACTGTTCAATGTTCTAATAGCCTGCTCAATAACTATACAGTTCAGAGCCTGCCATTCATCTCCAAACCTCTTCACGGCACTGGTCCAAGAACTGGAGGGGAGAAATATGGAGTGTCTCTGAGGCCATACTTGACTGAATCGAGCAGCACACAGCCTGATAATGCTGGTCTGTGTGATTCAGGAGATTAGCTAGTGCCATTCCTCAGAAAGAAGATGGTTGTCAGAGGATTGTCCTCTGACTTTGCTGAGGGTCCATTTTCAGCTGCTTTATTGAGAGCACACAAGATCATAAGATATAGAGACAGAATTAGGCCATTTGGCCCATTGAGTCTGCTCTGCCATTTCATCATGGCTGATCCAATTTTCCACTCAGTCCCAATCTCCTGCCTTCTCCCTGTATCCCTTCATGCCATGACCAGTTAAGAACCTATCAACCTCTGCCTTAAATCTGCATAAAGACTTGGCCTCCACAGCTTCCTGTGGCAAAGAATTCCACAAATTCACCACCCTCTGACTAAAGAAACACCTCCTCAGCTCCATTCTAAAAAGGATACCACTCAATTTTGAGGCTGACTCACCCTCCATAAGAAACATCTTCTCCACATTCACTTTGTCAGGCCTTTTGTCATTCAGAAGGTTTCAATTAAGTCCCCTCTCATTCTTCTGAATTCCAGGGAATACAGACCCCAAGCCATCAAATGTTCTTCATATGACAAGCCATTCAACCCATGTTATAAGGATGCTTCACAGCACCAGTAGCCCAGATTCAATCCTGAGCTCAGATTATTATTGATGTAAAGTTCACCTGTTCATCATGTGACACTCTAATTGTCCCTTGTATAAATAGGTAGCACTTGAAGTAAATGGAGGGATGGAATTGTTCAGGGCTGGCATTGAATCAATGGGCTGACTGGCCTCCTTCTAAACCATGAGAAAATATGAAAATCATGACTCACCTTCACGAAGAACATAGGAAAAAGATAGCTGGAGTTGGCCATTCATCAGATAATGGTTAATGTTACACCTCAGCGTCATTTTCCATACAAGACCATAAGACATAGGAGCAGAATTGGACCATTCAACCCTTGACTATATCACATATTTCTCAATCCCCATAATGTCAGAATCCTGATCTGAATGAACACAATGGCTGTCTGTGCCAAAGAACACCAAATACGGTGACCCACTAACTGAAATTTCTGCTCAATCCAATCCTTATTCTCAGATTGTGCCCCCTCAGTCAGGGGAAATATCCTCCAAGCCTCAAAATTGTCAAGGTCTTTATGGGCTTTGGTTTATTATTGTCATAAATACTGGACAGTGAATAGTTTTCCTTGTACATTGCTATACAGAACAATTCATTACACCATATATGTCAAACTCAAGGCCCGCGGGCCAAATCCGGCCTGCGGTGGAATTATCTTTGGCCCGCGAGATAATATCTAATTACTATTAAAGCTGGCCCCAGTAATCGAAGCGCCTATGGCGTATGATATGGCTAATGCTGAGTTTATTCAGGTACCAGGTTTTCAGGGGTTTTAGTGTTTATTCGGCAGTCTTCTTCATAAGAAACGGAATTTGTAAAGTGAAACACTTTGTAGTTATAGCAGAGACTGAGACACATGAGAGCAGGCTGAAAAAACGGAGGCAACGAAAGCTGCGTTCGCACGCGTCCGACTGATCCGGCCCGCATGAAGCTGCATTTTGCTCAATCCGGCCCGTGACCTAAAATGAGTTTGACACCCCTGCATTACACTGTGCATTGAGGAAACACAAGGCAAGACATTTATAGATGCAGAATAAAGTGTAACAGCTACAGGAAATGTGCAGTGCAGTTAAACAAGGTGCAATATCATAATGAAGTGATTTTTAAGTCAACAGTCTATCTTACAAACTGTCCAAGGTTTGATGCGATCTTCTCTAAATAAGACATCTAATTTTTGATGTGGTGTTCTATAAGTAAGATGTCCAACTATCTAAGTTTAGATGCAACCCTCTGTGGAGAGGTATTCAGACAGACTTGAATAGACAAGGCATAGAAGGTCCTAACGTGGGTCAATGGGAATAGTGTAGATGGGCTGAAGAGCCTGCTTTAGTGCTGTCTATGACCCAGCATAGTTTCATACAGCTTCTTTTCAATTTCACCACTGCTGTTCTTGGCTTTTAGAAAGTTGAGCCCTCAGTACCTGTCAGGCTCCAGTTCCAAACTGTCACACTTCCTCCTTTGAGCATTTCACAGCATAGCTCTACCCCCACTTACTCCACCTCCAGACTCATACTTTATATTGGTATTTGTCCACATGATTTTCTTCCATTTTGCACTACTATTCCTTTTTGTAACTTAATCCCTTCAATATTCCTGCTCTTTATCTGCACTTTAAAACCTTACATCCTGTCTCCCCAATTCTAATGAAAGATCATTGACCTAAAACATTCACTCTGTTTTCACTCCACAGTTGTTGCCTGACCTGCTGAGCAACCCCAGCATTCTCTCTTCCTATTGCAGGAATAAGCCTATGTGGTTCCAAAATTTTGAAAAGGGGGGACTCATTAGCAATGCGGTAAAATAAATCCTATCATTGTAAGCTTACTTATGATGTTAAGGTCTTATACTATCAACCAGCTGGTTGATTGTGAGGTTTTTATGAGGTTGGCAGAAAATCAGCACAAACTGTTTGGAAATCTGTGGCAAATTGAAACTCATATGATCTCCCTTCATCACTACAAGTCACAGGATGATGAACAGTAACAACATCAAGTACTGTTGCTCGCACTGTAAGTACATTAACATGCTCCAGGCCAAAAGCAATAAAGCTAATCTCAGAGGGGTAGAGGGGCAAAGTTTTCCTGTGCAAAAGTGCTTCTTACAGGGATAACTCAAACAAGGTCTTAAGTTGAATTACTTAGAACATTCTGTGGAACAGCGGAGAAGCAGGAGACACGAGATACTGCAGATGCTGGTGTCTGGAACAGTAAACAATCTGCTGGAAGAACTGGGGGGGGGGGGGGGTTAAAAGCATCCGTGGGAGGAAAGGAATGGAACCAGGGTTTGGTGGGTGGACTGTGTTGAGCATTTACAGGTTACAGGGCCCTTGGGCATTGTGAGCTGTTACAGTGGATTACAACATGCACCAGGAGTACTTGTCTGGCCAGAATTACCAAAGCTTGTTATGAAGAGTTCACTCCCCCACAGCCTTCCTGCAAGAGCCAACTGAACAATGGAAAGATTGAGTAGAGCAGGATTAATGTGCAGAAATAGTGACTGTACCAAAGTGCAATTTTTATAGAGTACTTGACTGGCTGCTGGAAGGAATCGTAATGGTGTGTATTAAGCCACTCTCTGCAATCTTTGAGCACTTCGCCAAGTTGCCTGTGTGTGACTAAGTGCTTCAATTTTCCTAGAAATATATAGCAGAGAAAGAGACCACTTAGCCCAATATCAGAGATAATTAGACAACACAAAGTAAATGCTACAAAACTTGACAAATATTGGGAGAACGGCATTCCTCCCCCCCCAAAAAAGTGCAAGAAATTATAATTTATCAGAACTCATTCAGGTCATCTTTCTCCAGGTACTCTGACATGTGATGCATCATAAGCACCCTTCCTTTTATTTTCAGATTTATGGCATTGGCAGTTTTTATTTTGGCTTTTCACACAACCCTTAATCAAAGATTTTCTCCCATCAAAAACTTCTTCCCAATCCTCATTTCTTCCAAATAACATTTAAATTTGTGTAGACGAAAGTCAGACTCTAATGGCTACAAGCTCTGTATTTGTGTCTATGTAGCTCAAACATAGAACAATGCAAGCTGGCTTTTTCCTGTATTCTGAATTTCCCTTCTGTTTTACAGATGTAATGTGTTTATGAGTCCCAAATTTTGTCTGTGATTTTTAAAGAAGTGACTTTAAGACAAGGAACAATGAAGATCTCATCTTTAATGGATCTAAAAGGCACGTATGCTCAGTGTAAACACTGAAGGTAAATCACATGTTAATTACATACAGACTTCATACAAGAATAGCTATGTAAACTGTGATAATAGTGGACAATATATTGTGGCAAAGCTTTTGTCTAACAAAAGTCTGACTCCATTTATAAAATGCTGCACAGTACAACCCAGAATCCATCCAGTGGTAAATGCTAGCCAGGTGTTTGGAACTCTCCTGCATGGTTAAAGCTAATGTTTCCTTTTGCTTCTTCCCTCTCCTCTCATGACCTTGGCAGTTACAGGCAACTCGCTGGCAAACATAGGCCAGCCTGAGCTAAATGGTGAGATAACATGTTTTGGAGGTGTTGGGTGAAGAAGTTGACCAGAACCCGGGAGAATGCTGTTGTCTTTGACAAGACCATGAGGACTGGATGTTCAGTTAATCTGAGGGACGGACTTCAGTAATGATGATTTGCCTGTTCTTTGGACTGAAAAAGTAATCTAGTGAATCCTTGACCTTTGACACAGAGGAGAATTCTACTACTAAACCAAACAGGCAGCTAAAGGGACAGGCTACAACTAGGGTACAGTTTTTGCTGGCCTTAATATACTTTGGCATATTGCTCAAGTCCTTATGAGCTTAGACAGATAGAGCAGATTCATTCTGATGGCATCACAACCTGCATGACTAGACTTAATTCTTGGCTCCCACCTGAGAAGGTTAGTGGTCACCACTGGAAAGCCATGTCTAACATCAATCGTACTTTCCTTTAGTTCATTCACTGGATTTGTGCGATGCAGATTCCAACTCCCCAAAACAGACCAGTGCAACTGCAGCCCAACTGTAATGTAGTAGATTTGAAAAATAGGCACAAGCAGGCCACAACATGCTAGCTGATCCACTAACAATGCAGAACCTGTGAACACCACACAAGAATATACAAGGCATTTATTAAGACAATAAATATTCTCATGGTTTAAAGAGCTAACAGTCCTTATACAGGTAATGGATGACATTCATCTTTTTCCTTCAAACTCAAGTAGTAAATACACAACGGGACAATGTTATTTGCTGGAATTTACAGAGACTATACAAGATAGAATGTTAAATACAATAAAGGAGCAGAGGTATGCTGGATATTAACTGGTATTTATTTTTTCCCTTTTTCCCTATCCTCCTCCTCCTCCTAATAACGCTAATGGATTTCCCTCTATCTTGGAAAATTCTCTGCTCCCTGCTTGCCGTCAGAGTTCAGGAATTCAAGACTCAAGCCGCTGCATGGGGCCAGACGGTAAACTGACAAGCCCTCCCTCAGCAGGAGAGCCAGACTGAGCTCGTCTACCACCATGTACCTGACGACGACCTCGTTGGCAATTGGACCACGTGGCTCCAACGCAGTTTTTTTTATATATAGACACCCTATTCTCAGACACTTTGGCAGCAGGTGGGCAGATAACGCAGCTGGGATGGCTGCACAGGAGGACCCTAATTCCCTGTGACGGCACCTCACAGAGCAGCTTTTTTGTTTTTTTGTTTTGTGTCTTTGCCCCTCCTGTTACGCTTTCCACTTGCTTTAGATCAAGGGAGGTCCATTTGTAGCCCATTCACTTTGCAGAGTTTGACTGCGTTCTTCACTTTAACCTGAGAGTCTGGTCCACGATTAATAAGACCCCCAAGCCATTGCTTAAAAGTGATGGCATGCCCTTCCCCTGCACACCATGCCTTACAGAAAGAAAAAAAATTAGCACAGATCAATTAAAAGTGGCCTAAATGTTCTAAAATCTATAAATGGTAGAATAAGCACAAATTGGAACTTTGCTTTTTATGACCAGCCTTGAATGAGAGAGGGGTCATTCTTCCAATGTCAAGGCACTAGACACCAGTTAATGTCCACCAATCTCTGCACCAGCTACTATTCAATAATGATAAATATTGCATTGATTATTGCAACAAAATAAAAAAAAAATTCCTTAACCCAGCCAGAGCTGGGGTGGCTGCCCAGAAGGACACGTATTCCCTGCGGCTGTTCTTCACAAAGCAGTCTATTTGGCTTTATGTTTTGCATCTCTGCCGCTGCTATTAAGCTTTCCACTTGTTTTAGGACTCTGATTGTTTTCCAGAGAGGCAATTTGTCCAACATGACATTCCCTTTCCACTGACGGAACAGTGCCCTGCCAAAGTTCACCATTAATGGCTCACGTGTAGACTTTAGTGCTATCTTTTAACACTGTTTTTTAAAACAGCAACTAATATACGCACGAGTAATATAATTGCCAAGACTCCCTGCGGCTTCATCCTATTCAACAGGCTCCTGTGACAGGAGATGAACAGTTGTCGCAGTGTGATATCTGCACAGACACACTCAGTCCCAGCTCACTGTAAATCAGAGTTGCTGGAAGGTAAACACATCTTTCACTCAGTCCCACAGGCAATAGATCAGCAGGCTGATCTCCAGTTTGCAAGGAATCAGGGAAAACTGCAATGGGATGTCCATTGCTTTAAGGTGTAGGTGGCATTGTGTTAAAGGGAGCTCCCCTCTCTGCCCCATTCGACTGGAGGTTCCAAAGTGAGCTGAATAGAAGCAGACGCCATGGGCCATCCTGTCTGAGGGGCGACTGGAGTCGATTACTGGTGTGCTCTGCAGCTGGGGGTGTGAAAGTGGTGAATGGGCAATGGCAGCATCTGCACTCACTAAGTCCCATTAACTCTGATTACTGAAGACATTCGAATCTCTGGCCAATGTCTGTCATGTAAAGTGGATGAATATAGGATACTGAGGGGTAATTAACCCCTAGTGTTTCAGACTGGCTGCAATATGAGGTAGATTCCCAGCTCTCGATACACTGAGATGCTATACAATGTTAAAGCAGTTCATGTACTGAATGATCACTCTGTTGATCTGGCTGTAGGGCACAGTTAGATGAGAAGAGGACACAGAGAAAATGAGGCATTGGAGCAGAGTTGAGGCTGCCAATTAGCCACAATGATTTTTAGATTCCTTGTACTATTTTGCTTGTTATTCAAGTCAGCCAAACAACTCTTCCTCTACCAACTCGAGTCTGGGTTGAACTGATCTGGAGTCAAAGGTGAATTTTACCCATCAACCACAAAGGATCTCACACTGTATGTAGTGGACATAAACCAAGAAACTGACCATTCATCTCTATTTTACATACAATCACTCTTCCAAGAAACAGCTTAGTGTGGAAATGAACCTTCAAACAGCAAGGACAAAGGCCAATACATGAAATGTAATCTGTGTTCAGCCCATTTGCAGCCTGCCCTGCCCAGACCGGGGAGTCCCTTCCCACCTTCATCCGTGACACTTCTTGATGACTTCAATTACTGGCCTTGATTGCATCATTTTCATTGTAGATGTTCTGTCCTTATACACGTCTATCCCCAATCACGAAGGCCTTAAAAGCTGTCCGATTCTTTCTAAACAACAGAGCCAATCAGTTCCCCTCCACCACAACCATCCTCTGTCTAGAGAAACTAGTTCTCACCTTTAACAATTTCTCTTTCAACTTGTCCCATTTTCTCCAAATCCAAGGTCTAGCCATGGACACCTGCATGGGCCCTGACTATGCCAGCTTTTTGGTCGGCTATGTGGAACAGCCCATGTTCCAACCCTGCAACTTCAATTCTTTGAATACTCTTCAACTCCTCATTGATGACTGCATCAATGTTCCTTCCTGCACTGAAGCTGAGCTCATCAATTTCATTAACTCTGCCTCCTACATCCCACATCCACCCTGCCCTGAAATGTTTTGGCCCATCTCTACCCTCTCACCTCCATCTCTGGAGACAGATTATCTACAATATCTTTTATAGACCTACTGACTTTTACAACTATCATGACTATTCCCACACTATCATTTATAAAGATGCCATTCTGTTTTCCCAGGCCTCCATCTTTGCTGCATCTGTTCTCAGGACGAATCTTTCCACTCCAGAACATCAGATACTCCAGAACACCCCTTCTTCAAAGAACAGGGGTTCTCTTCAACTATTATCAATGCTACTCTCACCGCAACTCCTCCATTTCCCACCATCTTAAAAGGGATAGGGCTCCCCTTGTCCTTTTAACTACATCCCAGCTTATCAAATTCCATAACTTACTCCATTTACAACAGGATCATACCACTTAAGCACATCTCTTCTACCCACCCCCCCCCCATTCTCTGCTTTCCACAGAGATCACTCTCTATGTGACTCCATTGTCCACTCATCTCTCCCCTCCTTGCAAGGGCAGAAGTGCTACACCTGCCCCTACACACGCTCCCTATCATTCAGTGCCCCAAATAGTCCTTCCAGATGAGCAACGCTTCACCTGTGAGTCTGCTAGGGTCATCTACTGTGTCTGGAGCTCCTGGTGTAGCCACCTCTATATTGGTGAGACCTGACATAGATTGGGGGACTGCTTTGTTGCGCATCTTTGTTTCGGATGCCACAAAAGGCAGGACTTACCGGTGGCTGCCCATTTCAATTCGACTTTCCAGTCCCATTCCGACATGTCGTTCCGCGGAGCAGAAAGGGAATTCTCCAGTCAAAGTCAGTTTTTTGACAGGAGTAACAGTGTCATGGCAACGAGTGACAAATCATGAGCAGGTGATCAGAGGAGGCTTGGAAGGTGGGGAACAGGTACTGTCCTCTTTCATCTGAGACCCACTGACTCATATTGCCCCCACTGGAAGCAAACAAAGTAAGGCTAGGGAGAAGGAAGCATGATTCAGTTCTGAGTGCAGCGGACAGAGGTCCGTCTAATATGGCTCAGTCATTTCAAAATGAAAAAGACCACAGAGAACAAAATAAAAAGGCAGTGTTTTTCAAGCTGCTTGGACGAGGCAGGTCTGGGTGAGATTCATTTCGTTTCCCAGCAGTCCAGGCAAGAGGGATGTGAGCATTGCACAGGGAAGGAGGGATTAGAAGCTCCTGGTACGTTGCACAGAGGCCAATAAATCTTCCCTGTCACTGGACCACTGGTCCTCCAAAAGTGCATTGTGAAACAAACTTAAAACGTGCTGGACCCTGCATTTAAAACACAGCTACCTTGCAAATGAGCTTAAACTCTATGTTATGACACTATAGGGAGATAAATGGAATAATTTAAAGTACTGAATGAGTTACAGTATTTTTACTCTTCTGGCAACTATATGTTGATGGGGTTGGAAAGTGAGGTAAACTTGCGCGAACTCGATCTGAAAAACTGTATACATTTAGACTATGGACCTATCCCCAAGGCTTCAACTTCACAAACACATTAATTGTTATATAGTGTGGAGGTAACGTCTTCATGACCACCTCACCAGAGTCACTCTTCCTTCCATTCTCCTCCACAAAATGTCACAGTACTCAGCCGTAAACAATTAACATAAAAGGCAGTGGGGCAAGGAGCATCAGAATTCCAAACAAGTAAACCCTAAACTATTAGGGATGCAGCTTCTCAACGTTGATGGCCCATTCCATTAGGCCACAGTGCTCAGAACTTCAGAAATAGATTTCCTCTGCTTGAATCCACTCTCTTCATCCTGTAACACATTAAGAAACAGTCAGTTACATTATGTTGAGAAACCTATCTGCTGAACTTTAAGAAAGCCTATAAGCTCTTGATCTTACATTCACTTTGGCCTCATTGTCATGGCAACAATATAAAGGTTTCTATTTTGCAAAGAACATCACGATTCAGCAGACAGCGGAAAGGAAGTTTACTGAGGTGCAACCTTCATTCAGGTCAGTAATTGTACAAAACCCTTGATGTCTAACTTACTGGGGTTTATGGTGGACCACACAGTGTGAGACCCAGGGACAGGGCTACTGTAACAGCAGAGAAACAAAATATTTGCCTCACTGTGTTTTTATTAAACTATTAGAGGGGGCTATAAGTGTCACATGGATTAAAGGTTTGGAACAGTATTTACAATGGTGCTCAAGGTATAACTAAGTAATCCACTGTCTCAGTATAAACAGTATAAATCTTCATCTGGAGTGGCAGGTCAATCAAGGTTAACCAGAATGGCTGTTAAGGAAATGTAATTTCTGACTAGCTTGACTGAATGTTTACAGAAGATAAAATGGAGAGAGTTGATGAGAAAATAATGATGTAATCTGCTTGAATTTGACATGGTCCCACATGGCCGGCTGTTCAAAAAGAAAATCCAAGGGATCCAGAGGAGAGGCCAGTTGGATCCAAAATTAGCACTGTGGCAGGAAGCAAAGAGTAATGGGTGACAGGTGACGCACACAAAATGCTGGAGGAACTCAGCAGGCCAGGCAGCATCTATGGGTGACAGGTGCTTTAGGAGCAGAAAGTAGTTACCAATATCCTGCCTCTTTTTTTTTGTTGTGTGCATTAAAACCAAACTAAATATAGGGGGCATGGTAGAGATGTTTGCAGATGATTCAAACATTGGCTGTGTGGTTGACTTTGAGAAACGTATGTTGGGGTATACAGATGGTCTTATCAGTTGTACAGGAAAGGGGCAACAGAAATTAATGTGGAGAAATGTGAGGTAATGCTCTGTGAGGTGCAGCCTGGAATGGGAAAATGGGAGGTTATTGAATGGAGAGAAGGAAAAGAGGGAATCTGGAGTGCACATCTAAAGATCCAGACAGATCAACAAGTTGGTTAGCTAAGAGGAGGAGATATGATAGAACAATATGCAATACTCACTAGAACACAGCTTGCAAAAACATACATTTCTGGGCACCACATTGTGGAAGAGGATGCAGAAGTTTAAAGGCCAAGAAAATTGAGGAGAAATTGATTATCTTGTGCTGTTTTCTTTGGAAAAGACGGGAGATTATAAAATTATGAGTGGCTTCTATAGAGTAAATAAGAAGGGTCCATTTCTCAGAGCAATGAGATCAAAGCCAGGAGACAAAGATTTAAAGTAAAAGGCAGAAGGATAGGGGGAGGGGTTGAGGGGGATTGAGGAAGGAATGTTTCCACCTAGGTGGTGACAGGTATCTGAAACACAAGCTCGAAGCAGGGAGATTCTTCATACTGCAGGAGGTTTGGATATGTATGTGAAGGGCTTTGACCTATGGAGTCTACAGATCTAGTGCTGCAAGCTGGGACTAGCTTTTGACTAGTGCAAACACGATGGGCCAAATGACTTCTTAGTATTGTAAATCTGGTGTGATTCCTTGACTGTAGATCCTCTCATGGTGCAATTACTAATTAGCCAAGTTACCTTTTCCATCTGTTCCATCATAGGAATTATCTTTTACAGATTCTCTTCTAAATTAGTCACAAGCTCACAAGGAAATGATCAGTACAAAGCAGGAATACAGTGCAGACCTGCGAAGGAGTTATTAAAGAGATGGCTCTTCAGAGGACTTTGGCGACAGATGCAGCAAACAGTGGTGTTTGGGAAGCTCTGTCCTGAAGCAAGGGGTGGGAAGAGACTGCAGCTTACAGTAATGATAGAGGAGCAGGGCAGCCATTTCTTATCCATAAGATCACTTGTCTGTGCTTTCCCAATTAACTCAATGCACAAAAATAAATTCACATTTCTGCCTTGGACCATTTTGTACTAAATATTTCCTCTGGATTAATAAGCATCCTGTTAGTGTAAACAATCTCTTTCAACCTATCCTAAACTTGTTCTGACTTGCAGAACTCTATTATATTTCCCCTTATCCTTCCCTGCTGCATATTCAGGTTAGTTTATTATGATACACATCAGGGTGCAATGAATTTGTTATTCATGTAAAACTCAAAGAGCAAGAAATATACACGGTAATAATAAGCACAATGAAAAATACAACTAAAAGCTCAAAACAACAGAATGGTGCAAAAACTCCAGTGTAGTCTGAGGTAGTGCATAAGAAATCAGGATCACTTTTAATATCACCAGAATATGTCGTGAAATTTGTTGTTTTGCAGTAATAGTACACTGCAATACATAGTAATAAAATCTATAAATTACAATAAAAGATATATATATATAAAATAAGTCAAGTCAAGTCACTTTTTATTGTCATTTCGACCATAAACTGCTGGTACAGTACACAGTAAAAACAAAACAACGCTCCTCCAGGACTCTGGTGCTACATGAAACAACTCAAGGCTACACTAGACTAGACCTACACAGGACTACATAAAGTGCACAAAACAGTGCAGGGCAGTACAATAATTAATTAATTAATTAATAATAAGACAATAGGCACAGTAGAGACAAGGAAATCTGCAGATGCTGGAAATTCAACCAGTCCTGACGAAGGGTCTCAGCCCGAAACGTCAACAGTGCTTCTCCTAATAGATGCTGCCTGGCCTGCTGTGTTCCACCAGCATTTTGTGTGTGTTGCTTGAGGCACAGTAGAGGACGATTTAAATACATTTAAAAAGCAGTGCAAAAAGAAAGGGAAAAATACTGAGGAACAATTCATGGATTCATTATCCACCCAGAAATCTGATGGTGGGGAGGAAGAAGCTATTCCTAAAACATTGAGTGTGTGTCTTCAGACTCCTGTCACAAACAAGAGAAAATCTGCAGATGCTGAAAATCTGAGCAACACACACAAAACACTGGAGGAACTCAGCAGGGCAGGTAACATCTATGGAAAAGAGTACAGTTGATGTTTCGGGCCTTCGGCAGGACTGGAGAGAAAAAGCTGAGGAGTAGAGTTAAAAGTTGGGGTGAGGGGAGAGAGAAATACAAGGCGATAGGTGAAACCTGAAGGGGGAGGGATGAAGTAAAGAGCTGGGAAGTTGATTGGTGAAAGAGATACAGGCTGGAGAAGGGTGATAGCCTTCTGTCTGATAGAAGAGGACAGAAGGCCATGGAAGAAAGAAAAGGAGGGAGGAGAACCAGAGAGAGGCAATGGGTGGGCAAGGAGATAAAGAGAGCTAGGGAAAAGGGGATGGGGAAAGGTGGAGGGGAAGATAGGAGGCATTACTGGAAGTTCCAGAAATCTTGATGTTCATGCCTTCAGGTCGGAGGCTACCCAAATGGATTATGAGGTGTTGTTCCTCCAACCTAAGTCTGGCCTCATCACAACAGCAGAGGAGGCCATGGACAGGCATATTGGAATGGGAATGGGAAGTGGAATTAAAATAGATGGCCGCTGGGAGATCCCATTTTTTCTGACGGACAGAGTGTAGGGAGGCAAGTGGCCATCAGGCCAAGACTTCTGGATCTCTGATTGACCTTTAGGCTTCAAACTTTGGCATCTACCTGGACATCACACATCCCCCTCGCTAGCCTTTGACGGTGGAGGGGAGGCCTAGGGGCCAGCCTGACAGGTGTTGTGTCACAGCCAAGCCCTGTCCCCTCTCCCCCACCACTTCCTTAGGTCAACAACCAATTCTTGGGAGTTCCTGGTGTTAAAGGGCTAGGTTGTTCTGACACTGTGAAACCAGGTTCACCATCTCTTTCCTGTGCTCTATCTCTTCGCTGTTGTTGATCCGGCCTTTAACAGTGGTGTCATCAGTGAATTACAGATCGAGTTGGCACTGTAACCGTGAATACATAGAACATAGAATAGTACAGCATATTACAGGCTCTTCGGCCCACAATGTTGTGCCGACCCTCAAACCCTGCCTCCCATATAACCCCCCACCTTAAATTCCTCCATATACCTGTCTAGTAGTCTCTTAAACTTCACTAGTGTATCTGCCTCCACCACTGACTCAGGCAGTGCATTCCACGCACCAACCACTCTCTGAGTGAAAAACCTTCCTCTAATATCCCCCTTGAACTTCCCTCCCCTTACCCTAAAGCCATGTCCTCTTGTACTGAGCAGTGGTGCCCAGGGGAAGAGGTGCTGGCTGTCCACTCTGTCTATTCCTCTTAATATCTTGTACACCTCTATCATGTCTCCTCTCATCCTCCTTCTCTCCAAAGAGTAAAGCCCTAGCTCCCTTAATCTCTGATCATAATTCATACTCTCTAAACCAGGCAGCATCCTGGTAAATCTCCTCTGTACCCTTTCCAATGCTTCTACATCCTTCCTATAGTGAGGCGATCAGAACTGGACACAGTACTCCAAATGTGGCCTAACTAGAGTTTTATAGAGCTGCATCATTACATCGCGTCTCTTAAACTCTATCCCTCGACTTATGAAAGCTAACACCCCTGGTGTTTTCCATGTCCTGGTTTTTACAGGAAGTGGAGGGTGGATGAAGCATTATGATCCATTCTCACCAACTGAGGACTGCTGGTCAGAAAGTCTAAATAACAGTTGCAAATGGGGGCCTCAAACTAAGATCCAAGAGCTTAGAGAATAGTTTATTAGGTATTATGGTGTTGAAGGATACGCTGTAATCAATCAAAACAACCTTACATATGCATTCTTACAGTCTAGGTGATCCAGAGCTGAACATAATGCAAAGATGATGGTGTCCTCCATAGACCTATTTTTCTTGTATACAAATTTCAGGAGGTCCAAATTGCCTGAGAGGCTGGGGCCATTATCAGTCTTTCAAAGAATTTCATTATGGTTGATGTTAGAACTACTGGTCGATGGCCATTGAGACAGTACCCTTGGGGGCTCGAGTGATGGAGGTTTCCTTGAAGCAAATAGGGACAGTAGACTTGTGAAGTGAGAGGTTGAACATGTCAATAAAGACATATGGCCAGTTGACAGTTTACCTTCTTGAAAGCAGTTCTGACTTCTGCCACTGAGATGTCAGCAAGAATCAGTGGGGGAAATTTGTTGGTCTCCTCAAAATGGGCATAGAAGACATTGAGCTCATCTGGTGGAGATGTGTTGTTGTTAGGGATCACACCTGGCTTTGATTTATAGTAAGTAACGGTATGCAGGTCCGAAGACAGTTGCTTAGCATCCACCTGACTCAATTCAGGCTCTAGCTTGCTTTTGTATTCTCTCGTGGCATCCCTGATTGGAGAACAAACTAACTTTCATTGAACGGTGGGGGTCATGTTTCCTGAAAGCCTCGGTTCTGGACTTCAGTAGAGAGTGGATATCCCTGTTTATCAAGGTTTCTGATTAGGATAGATGTGATTTCTCTAATTCCTTAAATGTTACAGTTCATGCCCAGATGTAGAACAGGAGCATCAATTTAAAACCTGATGCCCAGTCATAGCAGGAAAAGTTGCCAAAACCTGGTCAAAGCAATGGTTACAAGAAGCTAAATGCAAAATGATCAGAGTTTTGCTGTTTTTAAGGAAAAACCTTAGAAGACAGAGATGAGAGGACATGGAAAGCATCAGGTAAGAAATTGAGCTCAGGGCTAAGGCAAATGAGAGCAATGGAGCGTTGGTGAAAACAAGGAGCCAAAGCTGGAAGGAGTGCAGGGATTTCAGAGAGCTGTAGGGCTAGAGAATCCTGGTATTCCAATTTCCTTCCTCTCTGCTTTGAACAAGGTTTTCTTTATTTTGCCAATTCATTGGAACAGAGGAGCTAAACATCTGAGCCAGCAAACCACTTTGCACGGAGGCTTCGGGCCAGATTCAATGACCAAATAGATTTGACTCTGTCACCTTCTGACTCAAGAGGATAGAGACATATGGGACTAATCCAGGCTGAGACTTGCAAGCATCGATACTGAGAGTCTGGCTGACTTCTTTGTGCATTGGATAAACTTTAAGTCTATTAAGTCTTTGTGAAATTGAATAGGCTTTGAAAGATTTGACGGTTAATTATCTCTCATGCTCTGCTTCATTCCTTCCACTTTTTAAGAGACATTTTTAGATCAGGCAATCTTCTCTTAAACAAAATATTGATTCATATTATCTTCTTAAAGCAGCTCTGCCCTCTGCCTCACTGAGTGGCAGATCACTTGCCATTTTTTGGTTCCAAAAATACGGGTTCCATGTTATGTCATAAAATTTGAACACTAGAGGGGTCCACATCAAACGCCTGTTGTGAGTGGAGTGGGCAGATTAAGGACAACAAATGAGTTAAACAAAACCAAAATTTGCCCATTTGGTGGGGAGGGTGGAATGGAAAAGAAGTTTGAGGCAAAGTTCAGAAATCAAGAACCCTCTCCTCCAAAAGCTGTGGGTGTTGGAACAACAGGAACACTGAAGATTCAGTCAGATGCTTATTATGAAAGGATTTGAAAGGGTGAGCTGTCAGCCCACGTTCTGTGTGCATTATCTACTGAGGTTGTTTTGAAGGCCAGGAACTCTCTTTGTATAAAACAACAGAATCAGAGATAAATTCAAAATATGCAGCAGCCTTTCAGGTTTTCAAGAGACAGGTAGCTTTGAATGAGCTGAATGTGGTTTTGGTCTTGATTCAGAACTGATGGGACTCAAAAATCAGTCAACAAAAAGTCGATAATCTTACACTGTTCATCTTCATCTTCATTCTGCTCACTAGGGACACCATCATAGTCTTCCCTCTCGGTGTCGAAAGCGTCCTCTTCATAGTCGGTCTGGTAGTCAGACTCATCTGCAGGGCAGGGAGCAAACGCTGTGTTAAGGTAGAGCACTGGCAGTGTAACCCTAGCCTGGGATTTGGAGTGAACAGCCCTTTGATAGTCCAAGGCCAATTAACAACAGTCAAAGAGTGGCACTCACAACTTGTACGTAAACTGTCAAAGTAGTGACTCACACTGCAGTGTAAACCACACTTCAACAGTGTGTGCCAGGCCCCAGATCTGTCGACTACTTTTAAACATGCTAGAAAATATTTTCTCAATAGACAAATCCTGTTTTGTTTTGCCATGCTGGTAAAGATACTAATTCTGCCTGGCTCTGGCTTATATTGAAAGTTCTCCACTAATCACCTAGGGTCCCACTCAATGTGCATGAGCCTAGCTATGTACTCTATCCCGCTCGTTGACAATGGCAGTCATTGTAGCCGACCCCGATGGTTAAACATGCATAGCTCACCATGAGATTCAAATCTTAACAGAGAGTCTGGGTGTGTTCCCTACTAGGAATCAGTATCATACAACACAGGAACAGTCCCTCAGCCCATATCGTCTGTGCTGACCATCTTACTCATGCATACTAATTATATTCATCAGTACTTGGTCTGTAGCCCTCTGTGCATTGGTGATTCCAGTGCTTGTCTAGTTAGTTCATAAATGTGACAGCCTTTGTCTATACCACTCTCTAAGGCAGTGTGTCCCAGCCTCTAACCACACTAAGCAGAAAAATTTCTTCCTTATAAACCCTCTACCATAACACTGTGCCCTCTGGTTACAGATACAACTATCATGGTGATAAGTTTACTACAATCCACCCTATCTATGCCTTTGTGGATTAAACTTCTAACCGGGACCCCCACATGCATTTTGAAAGCAGAGGAAAGATCTCTCAACTGTTGACTGAACTAATCCACTGCAGGACAGGGGCAGGACCAAAAAATGGTGCTGGGGTGAGGGCAGGTTCAAGTGCTGATTTTCTCCGGCACAGTACACACAAGAGGAATAGTTACTGGAAAAAGGTACCAAGGGGAGTCTGTCACTGGACCCTATCTTCAGCCACAGTTTGTAGGGCAGAGAACCAAAATATCAAACAAATATTGCTATGACACCTTCTACATTTTTAACGTTTAAAAAATAATAATAAACATTTCACACAGAGAGTGAAGTGAGCGGTAAGTGAGCGGTTTGGGGCAAGAGGCAGAGGCGAGGGCTAGAAGGTTGAGGAGAAAAGGTAGAGGGTAAGATTGAAGCTGACAGTGAGGATAGAGTGTGAAGATGTGTCCTGGAAATACAAGGGAAATGGAATCTATGCAAGAGAGGAAGACACAGACATTTCACATGTGTGCAATGGAGAATACATAGTGTGACAGAGAGCAATTGGTAAGAGCTCTCCTTACCCATACGAATGTTGCCTTGTCATTCTGCTGTCGTTGCTCTGAGCGTACACAATTCAATGCCTTTCCTGGCAGAGTCTCATAATGGGTCCCACTCTGAGCTAATGTGCTCGGATTGGCTTTACGGTGCCTTTCCCACCACACATGGCAAAATGTTCCATTTCTTTAGTATTGGCAATGTATAAATGTGTATTTATTGTTTGTATACTGTATTTAAAGGTCGATACTTCTGTAACATGATTGTAAATACATTGTGGGGTGCCTTACATTCTAATTCATGTGTAGTCTTAAGTTAACTTTGTGGGTCATTAAAGATGGTGTGTCCTGGTTCCTAATAAACTGGACTCAGTGAGGACGAGAGAGATCAGCGGCTGCCACGAGTTCACACTGAGCAAAATAGTACAGAGTGATTTATGTATTTTTTGATAGATGCCTTTTTGTAGATATTGGCAGTTTTCTTTTCACTAATTTTTTTAAGTTTGTATTTTGACGGACTTAATAAGAACCCGTGTACTAAAGTGCTAAGTGACTCCAGCCAATTTTTCCTTCAGTCATAACCCACATATCTAACCAACAGGACAGTGCCAGGTCAGGCACTCAAACAGAAAGAGTGCAATGAGGAGAGAATACCAACATCGATCATTTGACTTTCAAACTAGAACACAAATCACTCATTAGGGTGAGTAATGAATTTTTTAACTTAAAAATGTTCTCAGGCATATCCTGTTAAACAGAAGCTGGCAGGAAAGAAGGAAAACAGAGAGTAAAGCTATCAAACAGATAAACACATGGTAACGAATACTGCGGCAATGTTGGGAGCTGGTGTTAATCAGTGGAATAAGCTAAATAAGATGGTGTATGACAAAAGACCACAGAGCAGTGCACAAAACCTTTGTGTAGTGTCTGAAGCAAAAGGGAGCTTGTTACTCACCATCTACAGCAAGTATTTTAGCAGGTTCGATTCTGGATACTATTTCAGCCAGATCAGTGAAGGTGGTGTTCGGACAAGTAACCTGCGGGAAGGATATACCAAGTTATATAGAGCTGGAGAGAAATAGAAAGACTTTTCTTCAGATCATCTTTGATAACTGTGTTGGTGAACCATTGATGGAGAAGATCCTGAGAGGCAGGACTTATGAACATTTGGAGAGGTATAATGTGATTAGGAATAGTCAGCATGGCTTTGTCAAGGGCAAGTCATGCCTTAAGAGCCTGATTGAATTTTTTGAGGATGTGACTGAACACATTGATGAAGGAAGAGCAGTGGATGTAGTGTATATGGATTTCAGCAAGGCATTTGATAAGGTACCCATGCAGGGCATATTGAGAAAGTAAGGAGGCATGGGATCCAAGGGCACATTGCTTTGTGGATCCAGAACTGGCATGTCCACAGAAGGCAAAGAGTGGTTGTAGATGGGTCATATTCTGCATGAAGGTTGGTCACCAGTGGAGTGCCTCAGGGATCTGTTCTGGGAGCCTTACTCTTAGTGATTTTTATAAATGACCTGGATGAGGAAGTAGAGCGATGGGTTAGTATACTTGGTGATGTCACCAAGGTTGGGGTTGTTGTGGATAGTGTGGAGGGCCATCAGAGGTTACAGCGGGACATTGATAGGAGGCAAAACTGGGCTGAGAAGTGGCAGATGGAGTTCAACCCAGATAAGTGTGAAGTGGTTCATTTTGGTAGGTCAAATATGATGGCACAATATAGTGTTAATGGTAAGACTCTTTGCAGTGTGGAGGATCAGAGGGATCTTGGGATCCAAGTCCATAGGCTGCTCAAAGCAGCTGTGCAGGTTGACTCTGTGGTTAAGAAGGCATACGGTGTATTGGCCTTCATTAATCGTGGAATTGAATTTAGGAGCCGAGAGGTAATGTTGCAGCTATATAGGCCCCTGATCAGACCCCACTTGGAGTACTGTGCTCAGTTCTAGTTGCCTCACTACAGCAAGGATGTGGAAGCCATAGGAAGGGTGCAGAGAAGATTTGCAAGGATGTTGCCTGGATTGGGGAACATGCCCTATGAAAACAGGTTGAGTGAACTCAGTCTTTTCTCCTTGGAGTGATGGAGGATGAGAGGTGACCTGATAGAGGTGTATAAGATGATGAGAGGGCACAGGTTTAAGGTGCTCGGGAGTAGGTACAGAGAGATGTCAGGGGTAAGTTTTTTTTTTAAACGCAGAGAGTGGTGAGTGCATGGAATGGGCTGCTGGCAACGGTGGTGGAGGAGGATACGATAGGGTCTTTTAAGCGACTTTTGGATAGGTACATGGAACTTAGAAAAATAGAGGGCTATGGGTAACCCTAGTAATTTCTAAAGTGGGGACATGTTTGGCACAACTTTGTGGGATGAAGGGCCTGTGTTGTGCTGTAAGTTTTCTATGTTTCTATGTTTGTAAACTAACAGTAATAGAAACACAATGTCTGAGAGACCGTCATCAAAATATATGAAGCAAACTATTACAGTCTCTCAGGTGCTGTCTGGCATGCACTGTGCATAACCAGTACTTATTACCAATGTTTCATTTAGAATTCTCGGCATGGTAAATTATATACATTATTATTCCCCCCCCCCCCAACTTCATCAAAGGCTCTCAAAATAATCTTCATTCATATACAGCTTTTAACATAGTAAAACCACAAGATTACTTACCCACAACAATAACAAAGTTTTACAATGAGTCACTCAAGGAAATGACAGAACAGAGTTTAAGGAGCAAAAAAGAGGAGGAAAGCAGGAGTGGATTATGTCCTGATGAAGGGTCTCAGCAAGAAATGTCGACTGTTTATTCCTCTCCATAGGTGCTGACTGACCTGCTGAGTTTCTCCAGCATTTTGTGTTTATTACTCCAGATTTCTAGCATCTCCAGAATCTCTTGTGTTTAGGAGAGGATTATGGGAGGAATGCCATACCTTGAAACTAGGCAAACCAAAGCACAGCAATAAAAACTGTGAATGCGAAATGGGCAAGAATTGGTTATCTTCGCAGACTAAGCACAGAAGCAGGTATTAGCTTTAGTTATATCATTTCCAGATTGGTCTCATGCTAAAGTGACAATCATGCAGCACTCTGTCAGAAAGACAAGACAGTACCTGCTTCCACTGCCACTAACTTCAGGCTGGGCAGTAAGTGGCCAATGTACACAACCTGAAGACCCTTGGTCTTGCGAAAAGAGGAAAATCACCACTAAATCTCCCATTGTTGATGATGTTAATTGACAGCTTGCATATAAGGTAACCACATATTTGGGATCAGGGGTGATCACTGCCAGCACTTTCAAAGTTAGTCAAGTTTATTGTCATATGCACAAATTCGATGAGAAACTTACTTGAAGCAGCATCACTGTCTCATAGCATCATATTGTTAGGGTGTTTTGGGGGTTAGCACATATAGCAAATAACTTCAGCCACCAATCTTCAAATCTAAATATTGACTGAAGATTAAATTTAAAATACAGCTCTGAACAATGGGTTCCTAAGAGTCATGAACCACAGATAACTGGAAGAGCAGACAACGCTGATTTAAAATTAATCTGGGTGCTGATTGTGTGGGTGCAAAGAGAGAAGTTTGAAGGTTGTGTGTAGTTCAAAGGAAGTATTGCAGATGGATTGTAAATAGGGAAATGTCCTTTGATCTTTAGCATATAAAATGTTGTGTAATGTTGCTTTAAGCAGGTCTCTTTCTCCAAAAGGGTCTCAGTATGATGCCTGTTGTGTCTCATTTTGTCGAATAAAGAGACAACTTCATATCTACCAGCTACTTCTCTCCAGTGACTTTGTTCATGCAAAATACAAATTAAATACAAAATATGCACAATCTTTACAAGAAAACATAATAATAACAAAACAAAGTCCATTTTAATGAAAAGTGGCCATAGTGCTGCCAAGCAGTAGTGATTAGGGTGATCAGGAAGAGTCAGTGTGTTCTTAAGCGGCAAGTGTTGCAAATTAAATTATAAACTAACAGCAGTTGTGATAGGGATGTAATTCTCTTTTGCAGCTTTGAGTTTAGAAATAAGGCAGCGGCACATAGTGTTCCACTTCGGTTAAAGCCAAAGAAATATCTCCAGAATATCACCACTTTGGCACAATTCAAAATGGAGGTGGACTTCACCAATTTAGGAGATGTGAATCACTTTTAAAGGAGACTTGTTCTTCCTTACAACATCAAATAGATAAAAAGTGACCACAGCTTCAGGGAGATAACATCAGTTTAGTTAGATGGGTAAAAAAGCAGAAAATGGAACTCAATCTGTGAAACTTTTGGAAATGCGTTAGTAATAAAACAGAAGTGCAGAGGATGAGAAGGAAGAGGACAGCAATGCCCAGCCACAAATCTCTGAAGGTGACAGGAGAGGTAAACAAGCACATTTCAAGGGCATTATTGGCTGGGATAAGTTGTGCCATGTTAGAATCGAATGAAACACTAATTATATCATAGGAGGATGCTACATAACTGAAAGGATGTTATGGGATTGCGTTCAAAGGAGATCTACTGAGCTATTGCTAACTTTAAGGAATGACTGAATATCTCAGAGTTTATTTTTAGAACTAACTAATCAAGGGCAAAGATAAATTTCTTTGGAAAAGTTTTTCACCATCCCCCATTAGAGATGTCTAAAACAAGAGGGCATGTGTTCAAGGTCAGGGCAAAGAGGTCTAGAGGGGATCCAAAGAATTTTTTTTCATTCAAAGGGTGGTTGCAATCACTGCTTGAGGAGATAGGAGAGGCAGATACTCTCACAATATTTAAAAAGTGTTTTGATGAGCACTTGAATCACCAAGACAAAGCAGATAGGGACCAAGTGCCGGTGACTAATAGAGAATGGACGACTACAGCATAGATATGGTGGGTCCAAGGCTTGCTTCTCTGCTCTATGGCTGGAGGAGTTTGATGGAAGATTGAATTGTGTGGAAATAATGAGACAGCTAGAAAGGATTAAAACGAGAAACTTATTTTCACTTGGCAGAGAGGAAGGTTACAAGGAGGCAAAGGTTTAATCTAATTGTTCAGGGAATAGAGTGGAGATGACAAGACATTTTTTTACACCTAAAGGTGGTGGGTACCTTGAACTTGCTGCTGAATGGACTGTGGAGCAGAACCTCCCCCCAGTTTGAAAAGCATCTCAACATACAGATGAAGTGTTGCAATTTACGGGACCGCAGAGTGAGAACTAGGAAATGGACCTGCCCTACACATACTCCTCCTTTGGGCATGATTGACCCATACATATCCATAATCCTATCATAAATGTTTCTTGCAGTTGTCACTAGCATTACTAATGGATGTTTCAAAATGTACTGCACACAAGACCTTCCTTGGAAATGAACAACATGTATTCACAGAGGGTCAGAGTGAACAGCCACCAGGCCTGTTGGCCAATGATATAGTAAGCTCAACCTCTGTTCATAACTAACTAGTAAATATCCAGAGACCCCAAATGTTATCAACTTCAATGCTGGTACGTTACTGTAATCTATATCAGCTTCTGTAAAATTCATTCAAGGAAAGTAAGCTTCACAGGATAAGCCAGCATTTAATTGACCATCTCTACTAGCTCCTGAGGTGGTAGTGAGTTGCTTTCTTGAACTCTTATTGATCTTGAGGTGCAGTTATATCCTCAACACTGTTAGGGAAGGAATTCCATGATTTTGACCAAGAGACGACAAAGGAATGGTGATATATTTCAAAGTTAGGATGTTATGTGACTAGAACTGCAACTTCCAGGTGGTGGTGTCCTGTTCATTTAGCTTGTAGAGTCTAGGGTTTGGAAAGTGCTATCTAAGGAAGCTTGGTGGGTTTCTGCAGTGCACTCTGTTGATGGTATAAACAGCTGCTACAGTGAGCCGGTGTTGGAGCAAGGGGATGGTTATTGATAGGGTGGGTATCAAGTGGACAGCATGATCTTGAGGGGCGCATTGTTGAAGCTGCACTCATTTAGACAAGTAGGGAGTATCGCATCACGCTGTTAACTTGAACTTTGCAGGAGGTAGATGGGCTTTGGAGAATGAGCATTTATGACTTCAGAGGCTGTGGTTCCAGAGTTGCTGAACTGGTGTTTCACAGCCTACCTCAGAGAGAGGCAGCCACAAGGACAGAGGTACACACAGACACACTGCTCGCTGGGGATACCATCACCAGAGAACACCCCGGGAACCTGCAATAGGATTGCCCTGCAGTCTTGATGATTAATCTGAAAGCAAATCAGCAGAAAAGTCATAAAAACTGCTTTATTCATGTGCTTTGAACATTTGCATGTAATTGCTACAGGAATATTTCAAGTGAATAACTAGCATTTGACTCAGTAGGATTAATGGTTGTAGGAAGCTAGTTTCTTTATTCTCTCATGGTGTGTGGGCTTTATTATAGAGAGAATTTCTAATTATCCTTAAGGTAGCTCTGCTTTCGAAGGCTAGCAATGACGTGGACAAAGGATAACTGTGTATAGATGTTAAGCTAGCAAGTACAGGGGATGAAGACCAGCAAGGAGGAACCCCACCCATGTCAGCGAGTCCCCTGCGTTGTGGAATCGGTGGTCTATGATGGCAGGAGGTACGAGGGCAGGTGACCACCCCCCCCAAAGATACATGCGTTGGTGAGCCCGGAGTTCCAAGCTGGGAATTTGGGGTCTTGCTATCAGTGAGTCCAAATTCAGAGGCCTGGAGACCAAGGCAGAAGTCTGGAAAAGCCTAAAACAGGGAATTGATCATCATCTATTGGAGAACAAGTGCCATGTAACAGCACTGATGTCACACCTCACAGCACTCAGCTGATGACTGACAGGAGACCGATTGGGTAGCAATCAGCTATAAACTGGGCTTGTCCTGCTTCAGGTAAGCAGGACATTATTCCAAATAGCTGGCTGTACATGCATTGGAGCAGTTCAGCTAAAGGCACAGCTAGTGTCTTCAGCTGTTTCCTGATATCACGCGAGCTCCCCCAACCAAGGCGCCACAGTAGCATAGCGGTCAGTGAGATGCTATTATAGCTCAGGGCATCAGGGTTCAGAGTTCAACTCCATGCTATCATTAAGGACTCTGTGCATTCTCCTCATGACCGTGTGGGTTTCCTCCAGGCATTTTGGTTTCCTACCACAGTCCAAAGAATTACTGGTTGGTCATTGTAAATTATCCTGTGATTAGGCCAGGTTTAAATAGGGGGGTTGCTGGCAGTGCAGCTCTTTGAGCCAGAGGGGTCTGTTCTGCACTATATTTCTAAATAAATCATGTGGAGCGGCTCCTCAGATTCATTTTTTGAGGAGTTGTGAACAGAGTGGAACATTCTCACTTATGGTGGTAGCCATCTTCAGAGGAAATCAAAATGAATCAGCCATTCAGCTCATTTGGCTGAACATAATTGTGAATGCTTCAGCCTTCCAACCAGAACTCGCATGCTGGACAGGATGGGGATACATTTGGAGCTACCTCCTTCTGTCAGTGCTTATTTATGGCAGGACTGCAGAGCTTTGAAGTGATCCACTGGCTGTAGGATGACTTTACTTTGGCTACTGCCATGTGTTAACACACTAATGCAGATGCCTCAGGTTGGCACCCCAACTTCCAGTATGTCTGCTGCTGCTCCTGATCTGTCTATAGCAGGGGTTCCCAATCTTTTTTATGCCATGGACCCCAACCATTAACTGAGGGGTCCATGGACCCCAGGTTGAGCATTCTTCATTGAATCAGCATTGATCTTATTCTTGATTATTTCAAGATGGCGGCACGATACAGTCTGCAGCGGCCTCTCCGGAGTTGATATCTGTTATTTGTCTGTTATTTGTCAAGCGGAGTGCCGTGCACAATCCTAATCTGATGAAAAACATACGTGGGAGCACAGAGGAACACCTGGAAATCTCCAGGAAGGCCTTCTTCGTTGCTGCTGCTGCTGTGAGGTCGGGGTCTCTGCTGAGAAGGACAGGCCCCCAGTCCGCAGGGTCGCATTGTCGGTGGCTGGTGGCGGGGGCGTCTTAATTCGCTCAGCAGAGGATGGTGCTCGGCGAAGCTGTGCCGGAGGGGATGGTCAGAGGCTCGGAGGTTCGACGGACTCGGAGTCCGCTGCGGTCGGGTCGCTTTCAGTGCGTGCTGTGTCTGTGAGGCTGGGTTCGACGGAGCTTTCATTGTGTGTTGCGTCTGCGAGGCTGAGTTCGATAGCGCTGTGGGAGTCCATAGCGGGGGTATTCCCTTCTGCCACCGGCGTGGAATGACGGGTCTATTGGGACCCTGAGGACTTGTGGAAACTGTGTGGTGGTTTCTTTCGAACTTATAGTCTTTTAACATCTTTGGACTATTTTTACCGTGCCCATGGTCTGTTTTTTATCAAATTATGGTATTGTTTGTACTGTTGTAACTATTGGTTGTAACTATGTGGTTTTGTGCAGGTCTTGTAGCTTTAGTTTTTCTGGTGGGTTTGGAGCTCTTTTCCGGGGAACGTGCTAAGATGGTAACGCAATATTAATACGCAGCAGCCTCTCCGGACTCTGGATTGGGGATTGCCAAACGTTATGTGGATTTTCTGGTGTAGTCTATTTTGTCATGTGCTTTGTTGATATCATTCTGGAGGAACATTGTCTCATTTTTTAACTGCATTGCATTTGTGGTTTTTAAATGACAATAAACTGAATCTGAATCTTATTATAACATACTTACTTACTTTACTTTATTGTCGCCAAACAATTGATACTAGAGCGTACAATCATCACAGCGATATTTGATTCTGCGTTTTGCGCTCCCTGAAGTACAAATTGAATTAAATATAATAAAAATTTAAATTATAAATCATAATTAGAAAATAGAAAAGGGAAAGTAAGGTAGTGCAAGTCAGGTCCGGATATTTGGAAGGTACGGCCCAGATCCGGGTCAGGATCTGTTCAGCAGTCTTATCACAGTTGGAAAGAAGCTGTTCCCAAATCTAGCTGTATGAATCTTCAAGCTCCTGAACCTTCTCCTGGAGGGAAGAGGGACAAAAAGTGTGTTGGCTGGGTGGGTTGTTTCCTTGATTATCCTGGCAGCACTGCTCCGACAGCGTGCGGTGTAAAGTGAGTCCAAGGATGGAAGACTGGTTTGTGTGATGTGCTGGGCTACATTCACGATCGTTAATAATCATAATTCATAATTGTTACCATTATAATGGTAGGTTATAACATCGTGGGATTACAGAGTGTGAGGTACCTATCTGCTGCTGCTGGCATGCAGTGCCTCTTGGATTGCTTCATCTGTTCTATTGAGCAGTAATGTGGTGCCACAGAACATGACTGAAGCTGAGCTCCTGAAGACAGGACCATTTCCAAAGGCACTGTGCCATGGTCATTCCTATCTATACTGTATTGGACAATATACATCTGCAGTAGGTCAAGACTGGGTCAGATGGGTTTCTGCCTCCTGTTAGTCTGCTCACTATTGTCCACAAAAGTAGCCTGGCAGATTGCCCCTTCAGACTTGGCCAGCTCACTCAGTGCTGGTGCCATCAGGCAACACTTGTTGATGGCCATTGACATCTCCTTGGAGAGTGTATTCTGTGATCATGGCTATCACTTCTTCCAAGTGATATTCAACATAGAGAAGCACTGATTCATTAGTTGAGGGAAGGATGTGTGAATCAAGACTTTACTCCCTTGTCCATATTGATCTAATGCCCTGAAACTTCTAAGCGAGCTGTAGTTAATAGTGTGCTCTTTGAGGTCTTTCTCCCACCTTTATATTACTACACTGCTATGTCTACTAGGTCAGTCCTGTTGGTGGGATATGGAAGGATATGTTGAGTAAGGTTTGAATGTTGCACTGTTACTTGGTTACTCTGGGACAGTTTTCCCAATTTAGATACCAACTACCAGATGTTTGAGCAGGATTTTAAAAAGTTAAGAGGGCTTAATTCGATATTGGATTAATGCCAAATAGTCTGTTTTTCCTCTCATCCTTTTTTTGCTTTAATATAACAATGCCATGATAATCACTGTCAATCACGAGGGATGGGTGTGACGTCATACACTGGCCAGATTTGGGGAGAGGCAGAGAGTGAACACTTCAGGTCAGGAAGTATCTCTGGAAAGCAAACCAGTGGACATTCTGACAAAGAGTCCCGGAATATTAACTGTTTCTCTTTCCAAAGTGGTTTCCCTAACTTATCGAGTACTTCCAGCTTGTTTAGCATTTTCCCCTCACAGTATTTCCACCATTTTTTTTTCAACTTTCATCTATTAAATGTTTCCCTACATCCAGGTTCCTGAGACAATACAGCATGATCAGTGATCCTGATCCTAAATGATTAGGACAGCATCTGATCTAAACACAGAAAAAGTAGCACTAACAATTCTGTAGAGAGCAAATTCACAAGGGAAAAAAAAATTACAGCCAAGAGCAAAGACATAAATTTGTAAATTTCTGTGAACAGGAAACAGATTTTGTCCCTTGTAAGGTAGACTAATTTTACATCAAAATCAAAATAAATTATTAATTTGCAACTTGATAAGAACAGTGGCTCTGAGGGAATGGTTGTTTGTAGCGATTTCAATAGCTCTGCTGTTCATCCCTGTAAAATGGCTGCTGGGACATTAGCTGGCAGAATAGAGCTGCTCCTGGAGACAGTAATCACTGGATTAGTTCAGCAAACGAGTCACTACACCAGTGCTTTAAGGTCCATCCACTATTGAAACCCTTGTTTTTGGTTGGAATCAAGTTTTCACTGTCCTCATGCTGCCTCTGTCCCCTTTTCTTTCTGTTGCCATTTATTAGAGTGACGAGAGAGCCTGTTGTGTCCAACTAGGCATCACAGTGGCTAGCACCACCAGATTTGATGAACAAAATTTAAAAATTGGTACAAATAAAACAAAGCATGCTTTTCTGAACCATCCATCTTGAGCTTCTGCTCTAATCTGTCTACCATCAGAACAGGTTCATTGGCTCTTCACTCAACCCTGGACAGCGAAGAAGCATAGAGCAGGATGCTCTGTATCACCGGCAGCTCAGCATTCAAAATCATCATCCCCTCAAAGCTAATCAATTACCTTCAAGGTCTTGGCCTCAGTACCTCCTTGAGCAATTAGATCCTCAATTTCGTCATTTGCAGACCCCAGTCAGATCAGATTGGCAAAAACATCTCCACAATCTCCATCATGCATCATGGCCTGTAATGGCCTGAATGGAAAATCCAACAAAATGTAGTGGATTGTTCTTTTCGTCTTGTTTGTTACGGAAATTGTTGGAGCCTTTGACGTACAGTTTGGAACTCAATCAAATCATCCAGCGCTATGCTGTGTCCAGAGACAGGGGGCCGAAAAGATCCGAGAACACAAACCGACTCATGGAAGAGACTAGAGACAGGTCGTGGGGTCATGAACGACTCCATTTTGAAACGGCAAGGAAGACTGAAACATCGAAGTGAATGCGGAGAGGGTCAGCAATGGCTCCCAACGGAGACATTCGTAGCGGGGTCGGTGGTTGGAATCAAGGTTAATGTGGAGGGGGTCAGCAATGGCTCCCAACTGAGACATTCGTAGCGGGGTCGGTGGTTGGAATCAAGGTTAATGTGGAGGGGGTCAGCAATGGCTCCCAACAGAGACATTCGTAGCGGGGTCGGTGGTTGGAATCAAGGTTAATGTGGAGGGGGTCAGCAATGGCTCCCAACTGAGACATTCGTAGCGGGGTCGGTGGTTGGAATCAAGGTTAATGTGGAGGGGGTCAGCAATGGCTCCCAACAGAGACATTCGTAGCGGGGTTGGTGGTTGGAATCAAGGTTAATGTGGAGGGGGTCAGCAATGGCTCCCAACAGAGACATTCGTAGCGGGGTCGGTGGTTGGAATCAAGGTTAATGTGGAGGGGGTCAGCAATGGCTCCCAACAGAGACATTCGTAGCGGGGTCGGTGGTTGGAATCAAGGTTAATGTGGAGGGGGTCAGCAATGGCTCCCAACTGAGACATTCGTAGCGGGGTCGGTGGTTGGAATCAAGGTTAATGTGGAGGGGGTCAGCAATGGCTCCCAACAGAGACATTCGTAGCGGGGTCGGTGGTTGGAATCAAGGTTAATGTGGAGGGGGTCAGCAATGGCTCCCAACAGAGACATTCGTAGCGGGGTCGGTGGTTGGAATCAAGGTTAATGTGGAGGGGGTCAGCAATGGCTCCCAACAGAGACATTCGTAGCGGGGTCGGTGGTTGGAATCAAGGTTAATGTGGAGGGGGTCAGCAATGGCTCCCAACAGAGACATTCGTAGCGGGGTCGGTGGTTGGAATCAAGGTTAATGTGGAGGGGGTCAGCAATGGCTCCCAATGGAGATGGTCAGCAGCCAGATCAGCGTGTGCAGACCCGGATCTGCGGCATTTGCCCCTGGCTCGGCGGTCACTCTTTACAGAAGGCCTGAGTACGTGCGGCTGATCTCCACATATGCAGACAAAAAGACATTTCCCATATTCTGAGATTTATGTGATTATTGGACTGTACTGTATATTGGTTTCCTTCAATTTTTCAGTGATATCTTTGGATGATTGGTGGGTAGTGTGTGTAAGAGGCATGGTTGAGGGTTTGGTGTTACTGTCGCTGTTCTTTTTTGTGAGTGAGAGGATCGTGGATTGTTATGTGTAGGAGATCAATGATTCTCATTGTGGCAGTTTTTGCTGTGGGGGGGTGGATTTTGGGGTCTGCGAGTTTTGTTTCTTTTATTCTTTGTGCCGGGGGTTGGTGTTGGGAGTTGATGTCTTTTCTTTCTCAAACACCCATGGTCTTCTTGTATTGAATGGCTATCTGGACTAGACAAATTTCAGGGTTATATTATACATGCAAACTTTGACAATGAAATGAACCTCTAGATATGGCCCAGTCCTCCCCACCACTGAGGACATCTGCTCGGAGCGCTGTTGCAGGAAAATACCACTCACATCAAGGTTCAAAGGCTCACCACCCAGGTCACGCTCGCTTCTCGCTGCTGCCATCAGGAAGAAGGTCCAGAGAACCAGGATCAGGAAGTTATTACCCACCAGAAGGAATAATTTTACTTGCGCTATCACTGAGCTGCTCTCACACCCTATGGACTCGCTTTCCAGGGCTCTTAATCTCATGTTCTTGATATTTATTGTTTGTTTTTGTATTTGCAGTTTGTCTTTTGCACATTGGTTATTTGTCCCTCCTGTTGAGTGTGATTTTTCATTGATTCTGGTGTGTTTCTTGGATTTACTGTGTATGCCTGCAAGAGATCAAATCTCAGCGTTGTATATGGTGACATCTATGAACTTTGACAAACTTACTTTGAACTTTGAAAACCCTTATGCTAATGAAAGACTAACAAGTACAGCAGTAAACCATGTGTAAACAAACGTGACAAAGAGCAATGGAATAAAAATCTGATTACTGCCTTTACAATCTTGGCTGAGGAATGAAGACTGGCTTACCCATCACAGCCCCCTCTTCTCAAGTTCAAGTTTATTGTCATCTAACTGTACATATTGTCATCTGACTGTACAACCAAATGAAACAATGTTCCTCCAGACCATGATGCACCCATAAAACATGTAATACACACAGCACATAAACCCAGAATGTTACCATAAATAAGTTAATGAAACACAAAGCACTGGTCAACAGTAAACAGCACATTGGCCTATTGACAAGAGCTTGGTGATAATAGGGTATTCAAAATGATGCAGTATTTGTTTACATCACGCCAGGTAGTCATGGCTTTAGATCAATTTTGTTGGTACAGAACCCCCTAAATACAATTTTTCCTCCTTTTATCTAACTCAATTCCACTCAGTTGCGCTTGAGAGAGAAGATTATGGATTTGCCCCATATATTTGAGACTTCAAATAAAAGTCAATGCAATACTTCCTCAGTACTGAATCAAAAAATCAGCCTTGCATATATATTTGAGACTTCAAATATATGCAAGGCTGATTTTTTGATTCAGTACTGAGGAAGTACTGCATTGACTTTAATCTTCAGCCACAGAAACAAGCCTGGTCACATGTAGGCCACTTTTTTGTGCAGACCCACGGCATCGAGGATAACTTGCTTATTCTTCAGTTCTGTGTGTCCTGAGGTTGCTAATGTGACCTTGGGCAATCGTTTCCTGGATTTCTGGGCGCTCCCGATGCGTGGGCTTGTGATTCTCAGCACCTTTTATAAAGCTTCCTCACTGCTTTGATCAGTTGTGGGTCATAGATTCCCAGGAGTCTGTGAAGATGCTGCACATCTTCTGTGGTTTTTAGAACATCCTCGAATCTTTTCCCCTGCGCATTGGGAAGAACTTGGAATTGAGCGCCTTGCAGAGGCCAGACTGAGCGATTTCCTCTCCCAATGGATATCAGAAGCCAAATGTGTTTCTAAAGCAATCTTAAATTTTCATAATTATGATTACTGAGACAGTTATTTTTTTAGGAAAAAAAACTGAATTATTTGAACTTAAATTCTCCAGCTGCCATAATAATACCAATACATACAAGTTGAAGACGACTGAATAAATCTCAAATACTAGGCACATTACTGTACTATTAATCCAGATGTTGATTAATCAAATCCAAGCACAGAGGCTGGGGAATCTGGATTTGGTTAATTAAGTAAATCTGGTATCCTCAATGAAACCATCGCATCAGATTGTTGGAAAATCTAACTGTCTTAATATGTAGCGAAGAAACCTTCTATCCTTACCTAGAAGTACACCAATATGGTTAACCCTTAACTACCCTTTGAAATAGTCTAGCACATCATTCAGTAACACTACCTGCAAATTCATCTCCAAACCTCATGCCACCCTAACTTAGGAAAATATTACAGGATCCTTCATCACTGCTAGATCAAAGTACAAGAATTCCCAAGCTCAACACCATTTTGGGAGCAAATTCAACACAAGGACTGTGTGATACAAAAGTTGAAATGATGGTGCAAGAGGGTATACATTCCTGTACGGCACAGTAGTAACAGAAGGAAATGTGACATAACATGGCTAACAAAAGCAGTTCTTGATAGCAAGAGGAGTATATGACTGTTAAAGTAGACAGCCCAAGGACTGGTAGCAGCTTAGCAAAGGAGAACAAGGAGAAAGAACAAAAACAGATTGCGAAAGTTATGAGAGGCATATATAGGGTAGACAGAGTATTGTTCCAGAGTGTAGAAAAGGCTAATACTAGAGGGAATAGCATTAAGGTGAGAGCAAGTATTTTAAAGAAGATTTAACAGTCAAGTTTTTCTTTACAAAGAGCAGATACAATATCACACGGCACAGTAGCATAGTGGCTAGCGTAATGCTATTACAGCACTAGCAATTCCCCCACTTTTTGTAAGGGGTTTGAAAGTTCTCCCCTGGACTGTATGGGTTCCCGCTGGGTGCTCAAATTTCCTCCCATATTTCAAAGGTATTTAGGTTTGGTTTAGTAAGTTGGGGGCATGCTATGTTGCCACTGGAAGTATGGCGACATCAGCTGGCTGTCCCAACACATCTTTGGACTGTGTTGGTCATGAAAGCAAACGACATATTTCACTGTGTATTTCGATGTACATGTGACAAATAATGCTAATCTTAATCTTAATTCTTAAAAGCATTTAAAAGATATTTATACAGGCACATGAACAGGAAGGAATGAAGAGATAAAGATGATCTGCAGGCAGATGGCATTAATTAGGTTTGGCATCACAGTCAGCATATATAGCATGGGCTGAACAACCTGTTCCTATTCTGTACTATTCTATATTCTACACATTTCTTAAATTTCCAGGTAACATAAACGCGGTCCTCGAGCCAGAAGTGAGGTCATTCATAATGCCGAACAGGTCAGTTACTCTGTTGTCATCTTCTTCGGTTTATCTTTAAGTTTCGAAAAATATCAGCAACCCAAGAATCTCAATGACAATGAGGAAAAAGAGGAACTTAGTAAGAATATAGTACAGGATACTATGCCACCTAAAGCCTATAAATTCCCAGTGCCTGGTCATTTGTATCCCAGAGTACTAAAAGGCATACCTATGGATCTAGTGGATGTATAGATTCCCTCTTTTCCAAACTGGTGGAAAAGTTCCCTTAGATTGGAAGGTTGTAAATGTAAACCATTTAATGGAGAAGGAGGAAGAAAACAGATTACAGAGCAGATGGTTTAATGTGTGTGGTGGGGAAAATGGTAGCGCCTATTATAACAGAAATAATAACAGGGCACAGAAGATATCAAAGGGATTACACAAATTAATTCATTTCTGGAAGAGGAATCATATTTGACAAATCTACTGGAGTTCTTCAGAGGACATAATTAGTAGAATAGACAAGGGAAAAGCAGTGGATGTGGTGTACTTGAATTCTCACAAATCCTTTGATAAAGTGAATACATAAGAGACTGCATATGATGGAATCTGAAGCAATAAACAATCAAACAATATAAAATGTTAATGTGTAAAATAAACTTGTATATCATTGAAAACTGACTGACAGACAAGAAGGTGATGATAATTGGTACTTTATCAGAGCACCTGGTGATAACTGATATGTTATTGAGGGACCAGTGCTTAAGGTTCAGCTGGTCATGATGTATAGTATATCAATGATTTGGATGAGGGAACAAAATGTAATATCTTGAGAATGCCAACAGCACTAAACTGGGTAAAAATGTAAATTGTATTGAGGCTGCAAAAAAATTATACCACCAACCAGCTGCTGCACCACCATAGACTCGTCTCTCTTGCACTAATGTTTTGCAGTTGTTTTCTTCAATGTCTTGTATAATTTTTGTGCAATTCATACTGTGTTGTCTGAATCCGTATGCCAAAGATGTTGTTTGCAAACAATATTTTTAATTGTACCTACATATGATAATAAACTTGACTTGAAATTTCGAGGTAGCTTAGTACCAAGCAAGAGACAATGCTTGCCTGTTGAGGACTGGCTCATGGACGTCTAATTTCCTCCTTCCAAAGTCAATAATCAACTCCTTGGGCTTGCTGACATTGAGAGAGAGAGAGATGGTTGTTGTGGCACCACTCATCAGATTTTCAATCTCCCTCCTGTATGCTGATTTGTCACCTCTTTTGATTCCGGCAACGACATCAGCAAACTTAAATATAGCACTGTAGCTTGTTTAGCCTCACAGTCATAAGTATAACATGGGTAAGTGTGAAATCATCTACTTTGCTAGGAAAAACAGAAAGGTGATTTAATAGCTAAACAGTCAGACTGGAAAACACAGACAGAGAACAAGACAAGCATTCCTGTAAATGAATCACTGAAAGTGAATGTAAAGGTGTAGCAAGCAGTAAATGGTCTGCTGGTCTTCATAGCAAAAGGTCTGGTGTACAGGAACACAGATGCCTTGCTAAATATATACAGGACCTTGACAAGAACTCATTTGGAGTGCAGAGGGCAGTTTAGATCCCCTTATCCTTAACACATCTTCAAGAGGGACACAACCTTGTTGTGGTTTGGAGGCTTGCATCCCTCAATGACCCAGAGAGCTAAGTTGGCTAGGGTCAGGGCATCATGCTTTGGCTCTTGGGAGGGTCACCCATGCCAAACAGGTCAAAGGGTAGAAGCCAGACTAATAGTGGTCCAACTGACCTCCAGGATCAGGGGTTCAGCTCAGGGCTAACAACTCTGACTGGTAAAACAAAATTGTTACAGAAACAGCAACTATGAGTCCTTCTACATCTGTGTGTGACAGTATTCCTGAATCTCAACTGACAGTAGTGAAAACTGAGCTACTGAGATAATGAAGGAAGCCCCGAGCACCTCCTAAATGCCAGCAGCATAACGGGTAGTCTCCCTCTTATCTAACACAGGATATATCTAGCAGACAGGAAGAGCAAAGAAGACTGGTTTCCAGGACAATGGGACTGCACTATCAGATGAACTAGGCCTGTTTCTCTGCAGGTTAGAAGAATGGGTAGGAACTAATGTAACTGTGCAAAATTGTGACAGGGCTAGAGAGACTAAAGATGAGAAGGATACTTGCCCTGGTTGAAGTGAGCAGAATGAGGGCTCACGCTCTCAGGATACAGAGCCAGACATTTAGGATTGAGGAGTGGAGGATTTTTTTTCACTCAGAGGGTGAAACTGAGGAATTCACTACCACGATGGACCTTGGAGGCAAGTTGCTGAATATATTTTGTAGATAAATACACTTCTGGACACCAAACATATCAGAGCATGGTGAACAGGAACAAGTAATTATGATAGATGATCTTCAATGATATTGAATGGCAGGGCAACCTCAAAGGACTGAATGGCCTACTTTTGCCCCAATTTTTCTGTATTTTCTGAAAGGGCTCTGAAAGGTAGGCAACATCACCCAGACCAAAAGTAGGTCACAAATCTCCACTCTGACTGGGACCAAATGGCAGTGTTGGACAATCTTAGTGGTTAAATGTCAGGAATGAGGAGAAAAGAGAGTGAGTAAAATGAAAAGGCTCAAATTAAAAATCAGCACAGAGGAACATTAAAAATTCTATTTGTTTGCTTTGGGCAAGATGGTAGATGTAGGCTCTGGAAATCCAATGCTCAAATTTCAAAGCCCACAAACTGTTGGAGGAGCTCAGCAGGTCAGACAACATCTAATAAAGAGGCTTAGCCCGAAATATTGACTGTCTATTCCCTTCCGAAGATGCTGCCTTACCTGACGAGTTCCTCCAGCATTTTGTGTGTGTCGCTCAAGAATTCCAACATCTACAGAATCTCTTGCATCCTAAATTTTAAAGCCACCTGATAATCACAACCTATAATTATAGTATGACAAGGGACAGTTGACATAGGAAACCCACATGGGAGATATGTATAAAGGAAAATGGTAACAAGCCCAAAAAAAATCTGACCAGAAACAAACTTATGGAAAATTAGGTACTTGCAACTGCAAGATAATACAATAAACAGTAATCAGGTTTTTTTTAAATGAACAATGTGTTCACAGAGTTAGCCATAAGATTTCAGAATCATGTATACAACATTGCCCTGTGGCTACAGTCTATAGCTACAGGATATTCACTTATACATAGGGCTATGAGTCAAACATGGGCAGGTAGAATTGACTTGCTGGACAACATAGTCAGCACGGATGAGTTGGGCTGAAGGGCCTGTACCCATGCTGTATTTCTTGAATTCCATTATAAACTTTCAATTAAACAGTTCAAATTTAAAGTGTTGTCCAGAATTTAAAGATTCTAAAATAAATATAAGTACATAGACTAAATAACATGGGCAATGAAGGAGATATTCTAGTTTTGTCTGAAGGCAATGAATCAATGAATCATGAACTATTATCTGAATCATTTTTGACAAGTAGCTACTAACTGCAAACCAGCAGCCACAAAAAAAAACTTGGAGGACTGCACTCAAACCAGCTTACGCTTTGTAAAAGAAAGGAGGTCATAAAAATACTCAAGATAAATACAAAGGATTAGACTGCACTGGAATGAAGCACAGCTAATGCACAACTGTCCAGTGTCATCACATTCTAAGTTATTTGTGATCAGCATTAGGGAGAAATTATGGTACACAGTAAAATATTTAATAACAGAATAGATTATGATAGCAACTAGTGTTTGAAACACCCGCAAATTTAATTATTTTTATGTCTCCCAGATCACACACAGGATCAAAGAGCAAGACCATTCTGTCAAGTTTGAATCAGTCTATACAACAGCTAATCAAACTAGTCCCACACTTCCACCATTTCCCCATTGTCCGGTAGACTCTTTCCTTTCAGACGTTTAGCTAATTCCCTCTTCAATACTACAACTGAAACTGCCTTCACTGATAGTGCATTTCAGATTAATTTTTTTTCTTTAAGTTACTTTCGGTTCATAGAACATACAGTACAGATGCTTCGACCCATGATATTGTGCCAACCTTTTAACCTAGTCTAACATTAATCTAACCCTTCCCTCCTACATAGCCCTCTATTTTTCTTTCATCCATGTGCCGATCTAAGTCTCTTAAATGTCACGAATGTAAATGCCACCCATGGTAGAGCACTCCATACACTTATCACTCTCTCTGTAAAAAAAAACCTTTCTTTGACATCCCCCAATACTTTTCTCCAATCATCTTTAAATTATGTCTGCTCAAATTAGTCATTTCAGCCCTTGCCAAAAGTCTCCGACTGTCCACTCTATCTATCACAATTATCATCTTATATACCTCTATCAAGTCACCTCTCATCCTTCATCACTCAAAAAGGAGGAGCCCTAGCTCGTTTAATTGATTGTAATTAGACATGCACTCTAATCCAGGCATTTTCCTGATAAATCACCTCCACAGCTTCTCTAAACTGAGATGACTAGAACTGAACACAATACTCCCAAGTGTGGTCCAACCACTTCTACAGAGCTACGACATTACCTCACGGCTCTTGAACTCAATCCCTCGATTAATGAAGGACAACACACCGTACTACTTCTTAACCACACTGTCATCTCACATGGCAATTTGGAGGGATTTTTAGACCTGGATCCCAAGTTCCCTCTGTTTCACCACACTGCCAAGAATCCTGTCATTAACCTTGTACTCTGCCTTCAAATTCAACCTTCCAAAATGTATCACTTCTCACTTCTCCAACTGAACTCCATCTGACACTTCTCAGCCCAACTCTGCATCTTATCAATGTCCCTCTGTAACCTACAATAACCATCTACACTAACCACAACACAACCAACCTTTGAGCCATCTGCAAACTCACCCACCCTTCCACTTACTCATTCAAGTCATTTATAAAATTCACAGATCCCTGCAAAACACCACCAGTCACTGACCTTTAAGCAAAATACACTATATCTACTATCACTCTCTGCCTTCTGTGGGCAAGCAATTTCTAAATCCACTCAGCGAAGTTTCCCCCTGCCTTCTGAATCAACCAACTGTGGGGAAACGTGTCAAACCCCTTGCTAAAATCCGTAAGTACCACATCCACTGCTCTAACTTCATCTCAAAGAATTCAGTCAGGACGAGTTGTACCTCACTAAGCCACAGTGACTGTCCCTAATCAGATTGTGCTTCTCCAAATGCTCGTAAATTCTGTCTCTAGTAATTTGCCCACCATGGACGCAAGATTTACTGGTGGATAATTCCCAGGGAGAGCCTTATTTTCTTTCTTTAATACAGGAATAACATTTGTCATCCTCCAAATCTTCTGGTACTACTCCTGTGGCCAGTGAGGTTGCAAAGATGCAGTAACCTCTTTCCAGGGGTAAATCTCATCCAGCCCAAAGGACTTAACTATTCTAATATTTTTCAAATATTCCAGCACATCTCTTTCTCAACATCAACATGTTCCAGCACATCAACCTGTTCTACACCGTCCTCACATTTGTGAAGGTCTATCTCTCTCGTGAATACTTTAGCAAAACATTCATTAAGGGCCTTCCCTACCTCCTCTGACTCCAGGCATTGTTCCTCTTTTATCCCTGATTGATCCTCCTGTTCTTCTCATGTGTCGAATGACTTGGGGTTTTTCTTAATCCTATTTGCCAAGCCCTTCCCATGTCCCCTTCCAGCTCTCCTGTCGATTCTTAAGCTCCTTCTGGGCTACCTTGTAACTCCCTAGTGCACTGTTTGATCATTGCTTTCTAAATCTTACGTATGCTTCTTTTGTCCTCTTGACTAGATATCCTGCATCTCCTTTCAACCATAGTTCCTTCACCCCCACCAATCCTTCCGTGCCTCAACGGGACAAACCTATCCAGAACTCCATGCAAGTGCTCTCTAAACAACCACCACATTTCCATTGTTAATTTCCCTGAGTACATCTGTCCCAATTTACACTCCCCAGTTTCTGCTTAATAGCGTCATTATTCTCCCTCCCCCGGTACTTTTCCATACTTTGTGCTGCTATCCCAGTCCAAAGGCTATAGTAAAAGTTCAAGGAGCTATGGTCACTGTCTCCAAAATACTGTCCCACTGAGAGGCCCATCACCGGACCAGGTTCATTGCCTAGTATCAAATCCAGTATGACTTCTCCTCTAGTCAGCTGGTCTACATACTGTGTCATGAATCCTTTTTGGAACCACCTAACAAATTCCAGCCCATCTAAACCTTTTGCACAAAGGAGGTGCCAATCAACATTAGGGAAGTTGAAATCAGCCATGACTACAACCCAATTACTTTTGCACCTTATCCAAAATCTGCCTCCTCAGCGCCTCCGTTGCTACTGGGGGTGTATAAAATGCTCCCGACAGAGTGATTGCTCCCTTCCTGTTTCTGTTTTCACTAGACAATCCCTCTCAACATTTTCCCTTTCTGCACCTGTGATACTATTAGCAATGCCACTCCTCCATCTCTTTTACCTCCCTCCTTATCTCTTTTGAAACATCTAAACCCCAGAACATCCAGCAGCCATGCCTGCCGTTGTGACAGTCAAGTCTCTGTAACAGCCACAAAATCAAAGTTCCATGTACCTTTCCATGCTCTAAGTTCATCACCCTTATTCCCGATTCCTACAATTATGCCCTATCCATTGCTTATCCTTTCTCACAGACTCGCTAAACATTGCATCTACTTATATACCAACTACCCCCCCCTCTGACCTACCACTCTGGTTCTCATCCTAAATAAACTAGTTTAAACTTTCCCCAAAAGCTCCAGCACAAGGATATTGGTCCCCATTGAGTTCAGGTGCAATCCATCCATTTTATATATGTCATACCTTCCCCAGGGGTGAATGGGGTGTGCAGAGAGGGTTAGCACCTCTGGTGAAGGGGATTGTTGTGTTCATTCTATGGCAGCTCACTCACGCTTGGTCCCCACTGGACACTCAGCTTCCTCTCGTGGCTCCAAGTAGCTATTTGCATGCAACAGCGGCCACACCTCGGGACATTGCTTCAACAAGTGGCCAAAACTAAGTGAGGGTAGCCGGCAGCCTCATACTGCAATGAGATACGGACATGAATGTCCTAGCATGCAAAGTCAGTTCCAGCGGATGAGATTTACAGTCAGCAAGGCGGTACTGTAACACTCCGTGGAGAGCGAAGGACACAACAAGGCACAGAGGATGCCATGGTCATCCACTGCATCCAAGGAAAACCTCAATTTGTCATGCTTGTTTGTACCACTGGACCTGAACTTCTGAGTTCAGAGAGTGAAACTGCCCCAGTGCAATGGGTTTTTCACTTTACAAACTCTCCCACACAGTTTTCCAGTCATCATTGGACATGATGGACAACCACCATCTTCCCCAGAAGAGATTTCCATGATTCACAAATCTGAAACTATGCTCCCTGCACTAATTCTTCAGCAAGGAGGCCAACCTTACGCCCAGCAGGAACATCTCTCCTAATGGATGATAGCTTCCTGATATTCCAACAACACCAACAATAGCCCTGCTAGCAGAAGAAATAACTTTCTTAGAACCTGATGCTGACTTAACTGGTCTCAAGATTGTGGGAGACGACTCTGGTGTAACTTCCAGAAGCAAAAGCTATTTTACCTGGCTTTTCCTCCAAACAGCACGCAGTGGCACCTTCCAGCATGCTATCCACAGGGAGGGTATTTCCAATGTTCATCTGAGTCTTCTTCCATAATAGATAAACTGTTTAGTGTGAATACCTTCAGCGACAATGAATCGGTAATGATTTCAGAATATCACCTTTGCTAGAAGAGCACCACAGCCAAGGTCATGAACTACATCGTTGACAATTGCCTTGATGTAAGTTCAAAGTCCACGGTACTGAACTTTGTTGTATCTTTTCTATGTTTCACATGGGCTTCGAAGATGGATCCTATGCCCTTTCTCTATCCTCTGATCACACAACCCATTGCATCAAGAGAGCAAGTCTCTCGAGCAAGTCTTCCCCTTCTGAGGAACAGAGCCAGGCTCAGTGTCAGAGACCTGGTTACTATGGCCTTCCCTGGTTTCCCCTCCAACCAACAGTATACAAAGCAGTATACTTGTTATTGAGGGGAACAACCACAGGGATACTCTGCGCTGTCTGCCTAATGTTTTTCCCTCTCCTGACAGTCACCCAGCTACCCACCCCCTGCAACTTAGTTGTGACAATCTCCCTCGCTCCTATCACTTCCACATTCTCCCAAATGAGCCTGAAGTTAGTTAGCTCCAACTCCCTAGCACGGCCTGAAAGGAGTTGCACCCAGATAAACATTGCGCAGGTGTAGCAATCAGAGTGGATTTCTCTCAGATCTCCCACATCTTGTCTGGTTCTTTTCATGCCCCCTGGTTTCTGAGCTCTCTGCCTTATTTACTCACGCAGGATGTCAGCATCTTTACATTCTCTGGAGATTACGGAGATTCAACTTGTCACTAAACCCTCTAACAAACTTCTACAGGTGTACAGTTGAAAGTGTCCTGACTGGTTCCATTGTGGGCTGGTACAGCAGTTTGAATGTACAGGAACGTTAAGAGGTTACAGAGAGTAGTGGACTTGGCCCAGTGGATCACAGACACATCGTTTTCCTCCATCAGTAATGTCTACAGAGGTACAACCTTAACATTCATCAAAGATTCTCATCTTCTGGGCCATGACATGTTCTCACAGCTACCATCAGGTAGGAGGTACAGAATCCTTATGTCGTATCCCACCAGGTTCAAGAACAGCTACTTCCCTTCAAACAATTTGATTCCTGAACCAACTGGCACAACCCTAAACACTACAGTTTAGAAATAATATGACCACTTTGATCACTTTGCACTAAAATTAGTTTCTTTTTGTTCCAGTTGTATTCTTGCATAAGTTATGTATAATTCATGCTTACCTAGTGAATACTGTTCATATAATGCCATATGCCTAAGACACAGCTCAAAACGAGCTTTACATTGCACCAGTTCATATAAGTATTTCTGCATATGATAGTAAACTTGATTTTGCCAAGCTTTACCAATGGAACAATTTTACTTTATCCATTCTATCTACTTCATATTTTTAATGTGATCCATAAAGAATCTGAACTTCTCCCATCCATAAGCATAGCTAAAGTCCTTCAGCCCTGGAGTCCTTTTGATAATCTCTGAATCCAAAGCCTTCATATTTTTCCTAGAGTATGGCACCGAGAATCTGCCAGAATTCTTCAATTGTGTCTATAAAGCTTCACCAAGATTTTGCTTTTGTGTGTCTCTATCTAAAAAGCTCAAAGACCTGTAAGCTTTTTAATCATTTTCCTAACCTGCCCTGGTTTTTCCAGTGAACAATGGACAGATACTTGTCATCTATCTGTTTTTCTAATGCTTTTAATTATTGTTGTAGCCACAGATTAAGAAGAGTTCCATCAAACACTGCATATACACAGGGTGGAGTGTGTTACACTCTCAAGCCTTAATGGACACAGGGAGCTCGAGTGTGTTTCAGAGGCATGACACAAGAATAGACAGAATGGAATACAGACCAAAATATAAAGATCAGAGAAGATTATTTCACAATTATCACATTGTTCTTAGAATGTCATTCAGGTTCTGGTGTGACATGCTTCCACTCCAGTTCTGTGGACTCTGAGGTGACTGATGAAGCCAATGAGAGATCCATGGACTCCACTAGAGGTGAGGCAGGTGTGCTCAGTGGAGCTGGTTGATGGCTTGGGAGAGTGTGCTTTTTCTACTCTTTAAGAGCGTAAGACATAGGAACAGAATTAGGCCATTCAGCCCATCGAGTCTCCTCCACCATTACATCATGGCTGATCCCAGATCCCGCTCAACCCCATACACCTGCCTTTTCGCCATATCCTTTAATGCCCTGACCAATCAGGAAACTATCAACTTCTGCTTTAAATATACCCATGGACTTGGCATCCACCGCAGTCTGTGGCAGACTCCCATTACAGGAAACATCCTCTTCACATCCACCTTATCTAGACCTTTCAACATTCAGTAGGTTTCAATGAGATCCCCACACATTCTTCTAAATTCCAGTGAGTACAGGCCCAAAGCTGCCAAATGCTCTTCATATGTTAACCCCCTTCATTCCTGGAATCAGCCTCGTGAACCTCCTCTGGATTCTCTCCAAGGACAATATATCCTTTCTGAGATATGGGGCCCAAAACTGTTGACAATACTCCAAGTGCAGCTTGACTAGTGTCTATAAGACGTTATAGCATTATCTCCTTGCTTTTATATTCTATTCCTCTTGAAATAAATGCCAACATTGCACTTGCCTTCTTTACCATGAACTCAACCTGCAAATTAACTTTCTGGAAGTATTGCATGAGGACTCCCAAGCTCTTTTGCACCTCTGATGTTTAAATTATAGATAATAGTCTATAATTTGGTAAATTTCCTTTTACCAAAATGCATATTACATACATTTCCCTACACTTTGTTCCCTCTGCCACTTTTTTGCCATTCTTCCAATTCGTCGAAGTCCTGCTGCAATTGCATTGCTTCCTCAGCACTACTTACCACTCCACCTATCTTCATATCATTTTGCCACGTAGCATTGTGTTCCATTATCCAAATCACTGACAAACAATGTGAAAAGTAGTGGTCCCAATACTGACTCCTGAGGAGTCCACTAGTCACTGGCAGCCAGCCTGAAAAGGCTCCCCTTTATTCCCACTCGCTGCCTCCTGCCTGTCAGACATTCCTCTGTCCATGTCAGTATCCTTCCTGTAATGCTACAGGATTTTATCGTTAAGCAGCCTCATGTGTGACACCTCATCAAATGCCTTCTGAAAATCCAAGTAAACGACACCTACTGCCTCTCCTTTATGCACCCTGCATGTTACTTTCTTGAAGGATTCTAATAGATTTGCCAGGCAAGATTTCCCTTTACAGAAATTATGCTGACTTTGACTTATTTTATCATTAGTCTCCAAGTACCCCAAAACCTCATTCTTAGTAAAAGTCTCCAACACTTTCCCAACCACTGAGGTTAGGCTAATTGGACTATAATTTCCTTTCTTTTGCCTTCCTCCCTTCTTAAAGAGTGGAGTAACATTTGCAATCTTCCAGTCCCCCAGGACCTTGCCAGAATCAAGTGATTCTTGAAAGATCATGACCAATGCATCCGTTATCTCTTCAGCAACCTCTCTCAGGACTCTGGGATGTAGTCCATCTGGTCCAGGTGACTTATCCACCTTAAGACCTTTGAGTGTGCCTAGCACTTTTTCCTTTGTAATAGCAATGGCGCTCACTCCTGCTCCCTGACACTCACAGACCTCTGGCACTCTGCTACAGTGAAGACAGATGCAAAGTACTCATTAAATTCATCTGCCATTTCTTTATCCCCTATTACTACCTTGCCAGCCTTAAGACAGTCTTCTGTGTGCACCCGAGTAATGGCTCTCAGTGTCACCCTGAATTACATTGACAAGAGTTGCTGGGGATATTATTCTTTTCCCAACAAGGCTTTGAAAAACATATCATTGTATGCATACACATGCAGCAGGAGTGCCAGAGGGGATTGTGAGGGAAGAAGTGATGTCTGAACAAAGTTAATCATATCGCAAATCTAAGGAATCACTGATTGTTCACTAATAAATAGAATGGATCAGATTACCCTGTATTTGGGGAGATGCAGGAGCTGTGTTTAGAAGTAAGAGAGCAGTGAGCCAGGCAACAGTAGTAAGCTAATACCACATTCAGCTAATACCACAACAGTAGTAAGCTGAAGATAAGTGTTATTAACATTAATAATGAATGAGAAAGATCATTTGAGTTCATCTACTTAGTCCATCAACAAAGATTCCTTTTTTTAGTTCAATTTATCCACATCATCTCTCTCCCACAAGCGAGTCTCACCTTCCTGTCATGGAATTTCAGTTTCATTTGGTAATGAATAAATTTAGTTTACCTACTCTTTGTAGTTACTGGATCCACATTCCACTTAAATGTTATACACTGAGTTTTCAAGTGTGACGAAGTCTTCCAAACTGTCTGACTTTTATATTTGACAACCAACTTATTTACAAAAAAAAATACACACTTAATCTTTCCAACTATTTTATCAAGGAGACAAAGTAAGAAGAGAAAATTACAATTTTAAACTAATCCTTTCATCTCATACAAACTCACTCTAAGGATTAGTGAAATTTGTGATCTCTAAGCAACCCAGACCCTTGAGAAAGTTTTGCAAATGCCAATAAGTACATGATTTTTTGCATCCTCTACACAAAGTTGAGAAAGTTCTGGTTTTAATATCTCCCAAATTCAAATTAAGAGCTATCAGTCAAATACAAATGGAACCAATTGCTCAGTGTAGTTCATGTTTCAACAGTCACCCTCCCAAAGCCTGCAAGCAACAATAGCTGCAATCAATATTTGTGGAATTTCTTGAACATATTGAAAAAAACAATCTGAAAAATAACAAATCTTTGTATCAAACGGCAGCAAGGCCTTCCAGTGCATAATACCACGAACACGCTTGGACTGAGTTTTTTTTTTAGTTGTAGATCTGAACTGATGAGGCACGAGACGAGGTCCAACAAAGTGTCAAACTTTAAAGAAGCAGAAGGGACAAGCAGATAGAACAAGTAGAGATGGTTGAGTGAAATTGAGCTTGAATTGTGTGCATTGCATTTGCTGAATAATAAGGTTGACCAAAAAGCAATATTTAAAATAGTACAAAGCAAATGAGAAATGGCCCAAAGAAGATTTACAGGTTTCACCTATTCCCTTGTTAAGAGGTAAGAACAGAATCCTGGAAAAAGTTGGTGGAGGGATTAGTATACATCTTGCTTTAGTAATAAAAATGGGCTGTATTGCAGGAGCACAGCCTTCCCAGATTCTGGAAGTGTGCACTGTGTTCTAATTACATGGCGAGAATCATCTCTCCAAAATGGTTATGAAAGGACAAGTGAAAATTCTAAATGTATAATGTGATTTTGCGACATCAGCTTCTTACTCCATTCGTAAGAGGTTAGGTATTGAAATTTAAAGTCAAACTTACATCAGAGGATCGTGTCTTGGCAACATTGTCGATTGGGCGGTCTTTCAGGATATTGTCGATGACTCCATTTCTGTTCCACAACTCAAACAGTGTCTTCCCATGCTGGTACCCCACTTCCTGTATGGAAAGAATGGATAAAAGAATCAGCAAGGCAAAATTAGCAAACCTTTTCCTTCAATGGCAGACAATGTACATGTGAGCAGCAATGTGAGAATGATCATATCATCCATACAGTAACGATGCTAAACTGTAATTAATGGTTAGGACAAACAAGAGAAACCTGCTCTTCTTCAAAACAGTTAATATGATGTTTTTACATGTGCCTGTCTTCATGGCTCGGGCAGAGAAAGGCTCCTCCAACAGCAAGTACTTTCTTAGTGGACACTCAGCTTACTGATCTATGTTCCTTTAAAGTTTCCAGAGGGGACGAGAAACTAAACTTCTCTTTCGGTAAGATGGCGGCGCGTTCCGTCACAGTGGCTTCTACAGGGTCAACAAAAGGTGCTACCGTCGTACTTAAGTGTATTTTTAATTACTGAAAGATCCCGCTGAATGTTACTGCAGATCTAGCCCATCAGCAAGTTACTCGCTGGCGGAGAAAATGAAGGAGCTGCACAACTTGCTGCTGCCCGAGTCGAAGGAGGCTTTGAGACAAGCGGCAAGTGACCACCTTACGTCACTGTTCCTGTGATCACAAGACCCTTTTAGGACATTGTCAACATGGAATGCCACCAGTTCAATTTGCTGATTTATTGGTGGAGAGCAGGGGCGCTGTGTGGTCTCGCCACAGTGCCAACTGTCCTCAACCACCAGGAGAGAGGCACCCAGGCCGGGTCCCCCAGCGTTCACGCGGTGGAAGACAAGCTGCGTTGTGGCTGACCGCACACTTCAGCAGCCTTCATTTGGACTCAGTGCCTCAAGCAACAGTGAAGCCTGTTTATAGCCGCCGGGAGAGAGGCTTTGGGCCAGTGCGCTCCACCGGGGGCGGTGAGGCTGGGGTTGGTTCTGCCCCCACCACCCCCCACCCCATTCACTCAGCAGAAGAATGGACTCAGAGTCTGCACTATAAACATATATATTTTGCGTGTTTCTATTTTACTAATGTCCTACACTCCCTTGTTATCTTGCATGTTCAAGGACTTGTCCTCAACCCATGGTGTCGCCTGTTTACAGCTGCCAGGGAGAGGCGTCAGTCTGTGCACTTCAACAGGGGTTGTGTGTCCAGGCTGGACCCCACCACCCGCCCCCAGTGGGGTTTGTTCAGCAGCAGACAAGCTCTGTTGTGGTCACCTGCAGATTTCAGTGGCATTGTATGGCTTGAAATTAGTCTCATTTACTGAGCAGTTGTATCCTTCTATCTCATACATGCTATGTGTGATTTGCACTGTGTGTGACTGTTGGTACTGCGTTTTGCACCTTGGCCCTGGAGTAACACTGTCTTGTTCAGCTGTACTTATGAGTATTCTTGAATTGAATTGAATTTCTCTCTCACAGCATTCTAGCTGACTCAGGGAGTGATACAAGAGATCTTCCAAATCGTGAACTGATTTCACTAGGTAGATGTTTGTGCAGAGGGGAAAAAACAAAATTATGGGCTTTAAATACAAGGTCACCATCAAACTCAAAAGGAAATTTGTGAGAAACCTATTAACAGCAATCAGTCAGAATGTGAAACTCACTACTACAGCGAGCATTTGGGGTGGATGGCATACATGCAATCAGACACTGAATAACTACAAGGCTAAGAAAGGATTAGAAAGAAGGTTTAATGGAATTAGATGTCAGTGACTCAGAGAAAGCTCATCTGGGTGTCCTGTTTCACAGAGGTATGAACTAACTTTACAAATTAAATCAGAATTCAAAAAGGTAACATATTTTAACTGTCATTTTTGTAGCTTGGACACCATTAACTATACTTTCTATTCATGTGTGGGATGCAAGCATTGCAAGCAAAGCTGGTTTTATTGTCTTTTTCTAATTGTACTGCATAAGGTGGTGATAGGCGACCTTCTTTAACAACTACTGCAGGTACTATTGGGCAGGGAGCTCTGGGAATTTGATGACAAAGATCTCTATTGCAAGAAACACTGAGGGAGCAAAAGGCAGGGAAGGCTGCTTACAAAGCACAGGTTTACTGCACCATGGAGTGGTGCTGACAATGAAGCATCTGCCAGGTCTCTGGCCCCCAGGGTCGATGGCAAGTTGATGGCTGGACTCGCACTGCAAGTGCTCCATCCTAAAGTGTTCAATTGAAGGCAGATGGTGCTGGGACAGAAAAAAGAACTTTTGATCTTTCCACATCACAGTCCTAAATGGATATTTACTTCCAGATTCACTTTTATTTCACATTTCCAGCATATGCAGTCTTTGGTACCTCACAGATTTAATGATTTTTCCATTCGCTTCTCCTCTTTAAGATCAGTTGCAATTAGCAGACTTGTCCTATCCTCTCTCAGTCAGCAACACCTCTAATTCTGTCCTTCAGACTCCTCATCGCAGCCTTTCTAATGACCCTCATCACCCTTACCGCAATTTAAAGCATGTTGGATTTCAGCTTCTCTGCTGCTGTGAAGAAAGGTCATCAACCTGAAACATTGATAATTACTCTCTCTGTAGAAGCTGCCAGATCTGCTCAGTAGGTCCAGCATTCTATTTTTATTTCAGATTTCCAGCATCTGTAATGCAGAATACTTCAATTCTGGTTCCCCTGTTCATTGGCGAGACCAAATGTGGGGGCGGGGGGGGGGGGGGGCTGCATTGCTTTGGTGGTGGCGAGGACTGAGCGAAGTCCACAGGGTCACCTGTCACAGCCGCACATGAGAACAGACACCAAGGGGGTGTGGGAGAGCCTCTGTGGGGTGTGCATTAATCCCCACTGGCTTCTTCCATCGTCTCTACCCTCCGGTATTTGCTTGGTGCTGCCCTCCGGTGTTCACTCAGTGGAAGAGCAAGCTGGACCAGGACAACATCCCATAGATCTACAGTCAGGCCACTCAGGGACTAGGGCTATTTTGTCTCTTTGTGATTGTATATTTTTCTGAAATATATATGTGGTGTTTGTGCTATGTACTGTTGGCAATGTGTTTTGCACTGTGGCCCGGAGAAACACTGTTTCATTTGGCTATATTCACATATGGTCGGAATGCTGTTTCATTCGGCTATATTCACATATGGTCGGAATGCTGTTTCATTCGGCTATATTCACGTATGGTCGGAATGCTGTTTCATTCGGCTATATTCACGTATGGGCGGAATGCTGTTTCATTCGGCTATATTCACGTATGGTCGAAATGTTGTTTCATTCGGCTATATTCACGTATGGGCGGAATGCTGTTTCATTCGGCTATATTCACGTATGGTCGAAATGTTGTTTCATTCGGCTATATTCACATATGGTCAAAATGCTGTTTCATTTGGTTATATTCACGTATGGTTGAATGAGAACTAAACCTGAACTTGAACTTGATTTTGCTTTTCTTTCCTGTCAGTTCCAAATACAAAGTATGCTAGCTGGTTCTCTCATCTCTTAGTCAAAGACAGACAAAATCCAGGCTGCACAGTCAATCTGCTTACTGCAATTTCATTGAACTTCCCAAACTCCAGCGTTCCGTAGCGATCGATAGGGGGCCGAATATACTCGCAGTAGTCGCTGTTCTTCACTACCTCCAACTGCCGCACACAGCAAACGTAAGCCAGGCGAGTCTGGATCTCTGCCATTCCCAAAACCTGCAATTACAATCACATAGATGAAAAAAAAGGTGGCCCAGAGCCGATTCCATTAACTTAAGTGATTGGGAATCTCACAACTTCACACTGCAACTCTAAACTCCATTAAGAGTCCATCAGTGGCTCTCAGTCCAGGTGCCAGTAAAAATCTGTCTGCAAGACGGAGCATACACAGTCATGCAGAAACTCTTCATGTGCTGACACGCAAGCGGAAATGCAGTTACAACTCAAAATGTTTACATTTCCCTGAGAAATTCAACCCACCACCTAAATCACTGGAAAGATTCAGCTGAGCAGTCTCTCTCTCCCATGGTGATGCCAGCTTCCAAGATTTTCTGTTATTTCAGACTGCCTGCACTATTTTGTCTGCTTTTCAGTAGTTAATGCAAGAATTAAGTAACAATAAATACAGTACACAATTAAATGTACTATATTTAAGACAGATAGGCAGAGTCTACCACCACCCCCGCTACTCTACCTACTTGACATCGAGTAACTCAATGAGCAGAAATTTATTTCAAATAAATCCTGGAGGACCAAAACCTTGCTCCTCATCACAAATGCTATTCACCTTCCTCAAGCTGAACTGAGCTATTGGCACACTCAAGAACTTATTGACCCACAATTTGCTTTAGACCACAAACCCTGTCACCCTGCCTATTTCCACCAGCATAATACCTTCTATCTCAAGTCAAGTCACTTTTATTGTCATTTTGACTATAACTGCTGGTACAGTGCATAGTAAAAACGAGACAACGTTTTTTCAGGACCATGGTGTTACATGACACAGTACAAAAACTAGACTGAACTACGTAAAAAAACAACACAGAAAAAAAACTACACTAGACTACACATCTACCCAGGATTGCATAAGGTGCACAAAACAGTGCAGGCATTACAATAAATAATAAACAGGACAATAGGGCAGTAAGGTGTCAGTCCAGGCTCTGGGTGTTGAGGAGTCTGATAGCTTGGGGGAAGGAACTGTTACATAGTCTGGTCATGAGAGCCCGATTGCTTTGGTGCCTTTTCCCAGATGGCAGGAGGGAGAAGAGTTAAATCCTCAGTTATACCATTGCTACCTTTGGATAGTACTCATCTAGCAACCTCCTGACCAATATCCAACCTTTCTGCTACAGGAAACCAACATAGACCAGCCATAATTATACTTTCTTTCTTTCTTTTTCAATCCTTTTATTATTATTATTAATATCAACATAATAAGATTGATACATAGATAATGGGATTACAAACATACACATTTCAACTGAACATGAAAGAATACATAAGCAATAGTTACAGTATAAATGTCTTCCCAAATCATGGATGATACAAGTGACAAATAAACAAGGCAAACCTAGGTATATCATAATATATATTTAAAAAAACAGAAAAAAGAAAAAGAAAAAAATATGCAAGAAAAACTAATCTAACAATCTAATAACTAATAAGGAAAAAAATGAAAACAGAAAAAAGGGAAAAAGAAAAAATGAAAAATAAAGGGCTGTTTATAATATCTAACAAAAATACAAAATCATCAGTGTCGTCAACTCCGATCCTCTCAACATATGTAAAATCAAAACTGGAAAAACAAATAGGCTTGGAACAGGGTCATATTACATCATAATGAAAATATTGAATAAATGGTCTCCATATCTTTTCAAATTTAATAGAAGTATCAAATACAACACTTCTAATTTTTTCTAAATTTAGACATAACATAGTTTGAGAAAACCAATGAAATACAGTAGGAGGATTAATTTCTTTCCAATTCAACAAAATAGATCTTCTAGCCATTAATGTAAGAAATGCAATCATTCGACAAGCAGAAGAGGATAAATAGACTGAGTCCATCATTGGTAAACCAAAAATTGCAGTAATAGGATGAGGTTGTAAATCAATGTTCAATACCGTGGAAATAATATCAAAAATGTCTTTCCAATATTTTTTCAAAAGCGGACAAGACCAGAACATATGGGTTAAAGACGCTATCTCAGAATGACATCTGTCACAAATAGGATTTATATAGGAATAAAAATGAGCCAATTTATCCTTGGACATATGAGCCCTATGCACAACCTTAAACTGTATTAATGAATGTTTAGCACATATAGATGATGAATTAACTAATTGAAGAATTTTATCCCAATTCTCAATAGGGATAGTAAGGTTAAGTTCTCTTTCCCAATCATTTTTAATCTTATAGAAGGGCTCTGAACGTATCTTCATAATTATATTGTAGAGATTTGATATTAGCCCTTTCTGAGAAGGATTTAGTTCAAACAAATCTCCAAAATACCTGAAGACACAAAATTTGGAAAGGTAGGAAGTACAGTATTTAAGAAATTCCTAATCTGTAAATATCGAAAAAAATGAAATCTAGGCAAATTATATTTATTAGATAATTGTTCAAAAGACATAAAACAATTATCCAAAAATAAATCGGAAAATCGTAGTAATCCTTTAGTCTTCCAAGCTGAATAAGCTTGGTCTATAATAGAAGGATATAAAAAGCAATTGGATACAATAGGAATATTTGAAACAAACTGAGTCAACCCAAAAAATTTCCGAAATTGAAACCATATACGTAAAGTATGCTTAATTATCGGATTGTCAATTCGTTTCTGCAATTTAGAAAGAGCAAAGGGAAGAGAAGAACCTAAAATAGAACCCAATGAAAATCCTTGTACGGATTTAATTTCCAGGTTCACCCAATGAGGGCTAAAAGATAAATCCCAATCCTTTAACCAACATATCAAATATCGGATATTGACTGCCCAATAAAATCTAAAATTAGGCAATGCCAATCCACCTTCCTTCCTTGCCTTCTGTAAATATTTTTTTACCTAATCTAGGATTTTTATTCTGCCATATATATGAGGAAATTTTTGAATCAACATTAGCAAAAAAAGATTTCGGAATAAAAATTGGTACCGCTTGAAATATATATAAAAACTTGGGTAAAATAACCATCTTAATAGCATTAATCCGACCTATCAGAGATAAAGATACTGGTGACCATTTAGTAAACAAACATTTAATCTGATCGATTAGGGGTAAAAAATTAACCTTAAATAAGTCCTTATAGTTTTTTGTGATTTTAATCCCTAAGTAAATAAAAGAGTCATTAACTAATTTAAAAGGTAAATTTCCATAAATTGGAACCTGTCTATTTAAAGGAAACAATTCACTCTTATTAAGATTTAATTTATACCCGGAAAAATTACTAAATTGAGCCAACAATGATATAACTGCAGGAATGGATTTCTCAGGATCAGAAATAAATAATAATAAATTATCTGCATATAATGATAGCTTATGTGTATCCGTCCCACGATTAATGCCAAAAATGTTCTGTGATTCTCTGATAGCAATTGCCAAGGGTTCTAAAGCAATATCAAATAATAATGGATTAAGAGGACAGCCTTGTCTAGTACCCCGAAATAAACGAAAAAAGGGAGATCTTTGATTGTTAGTAAGCACCGAGGCTACTGGAGTATGATATATCAGTTTAATCCAGGAAGTGAATGTTGGACTAAAATTAAACTTCTCAAGCACAGTAAATAAGTATGGCCAATCAACTCTATCAAATGCTTTCTCCGCATCTAATGAAATGACACATTCTGAAGTGCTATGTGAAGGAGTATAAACAATATTCAATAATCTCCTAACATTGAAAAAAGAATAGCGATTTTTAATAAAACCAGTTTGATCTTCCGAGATAATTTGAGGTAATACCTTCTCCAGCCTGGATGCCAGTAACTTGGAAAAGATCTTGGAATCTACATTCAATAAAGATATTGGTCTATAGGATGCAGAGTCAGTAGGGTCTTCATCTTTCTTCAATATTAAAGAAATGGAAGCTCTATAAAAAGATTGTGGCAGATTACCCAATCTAATTGCTTCTTCAAAAACCCTGCATAACCAAGGAGAAAGAGTAGCGGAAAAACATTTGAAAAATTCTACTGTATACCCATCTGGACCTGGTGCTTTCCCAGAATTCATAGAGGAAATAACCCCTTTAATTTCTGCATCCATAACAGGAGTTTCTAATATTGAAAGATCATCTGATGACAATTTTGGAAAATTCAATTTCCCAAGAAAATCACACATGGTATTATAATCATGAGGGAATTCAGAATGATGCAGGGAGGTATAAAAATCTTGAAAAGATTTGTTTATCTCATCATGGTTAACTGTCAGATCCCCATTCTGCTGACGAATCTTAGTAATTTGACGTTTAACCAAAGCATTCTTCAATTGACTAGCTAACAGTTTACCCGATTTATCACTATGTATATAAAAATCAGATCTGGTTTTCATTAATTGATTTTCAATCGAAGATGTAAGTAATAAACTATGTTCCATTTGAAGTTCAACCCTTTGTTTGTAAAGCTCCTTACTAGGAGTAGTCGAGTATTTCTTGTCAATCTCTTTAATTTTATCAACCAATAAAAGAGTTTCCTTCTTAATGCGTTTTCTCAGACCAATGGAGTAGGAGATAATCTGTCCACGTATGTATGCTTTAAAAGTGTCCCAAAGTGTTCCGCAAGAAATATCATCCGTGGAATTAGTTGAAAAGAAGAAATCGATCTGTTCCTTCATAAATTTAATAAAATTCGGATCTTACAGTAAGGTAGAATCAAATCGCCATTGTCTAGCACTAGAAGCTGTATCCGTAAATTTAACAGAAAGTTTTAATGGAGCATGGTCAGAGTTGGCTATAATATCATAATTACAACCAATGGAATAAAACAAGAGTCAATACAAAAATAATCAATTCTCGAGTAAGAATGATAAACATGTGAGAAAAATGAAAACTCTTTGTCCTTAGAATGCCGAAATCTCCAAATATCAAAAATTCCATTATCAGTCAAAAAAGAGTTAATATAAGTGGACGACTTATTAGGTAAAGTCTGAGTAGATATAGATTTGTCCAACAAAGGATTTAAACAACAATTAAAGTCACCACCCATTATTAACTTATATTCATTTAGATTAGGTAGAGAAGTAAATAAGGACTTTAAAAAAATCGGGATAATCCACATTTGGAGCATAAACATTAACCGTAGCAACCTTTTTGTTAAAAAGTAAGCCAGTAATTAACAAAAATCTACTGTTTGGATCCGAAAAAATATCGTGTTGGACAAATGCAATAGAGGAGTCAATAAAAATTTAAACTCCCTTTACTTTAACATTCGAATTCGAATGGTACTGTTGACCCCTCCAAAACCCAAAAGAGCGATAATTATGCTCTTTCCTCACATGAGTTTCTTGTACAAAAATAATATGTGCATTCAGTCTTTAGAATACTTTGAAAATCTTTTTCCATTTAATCGGATGGTTTAAGCCATTAGTATTCCAAGAGACAAAATTAATGGTCTGAGCCATATTTCTGAAATCAACCCTTTGGTATATAAAGGGTTAACCAAATTATGAACTCATGCACCCGGAAGAGGAACAAAAATAAGGGGCGGACCTGGAAGTGATGACATCGATGACATTTTAGTAGTTTAAAATCAGCCCAAATGAAAAAACTAAAAACTGATGTAAGGAACATAAGATTTAGAAAAAGACTCCCCACCCCCCGCCCAAGAGGAGAAAACCCCTCTCCAGTCAGGAAAAGGCTGGGAAGAAAGAGAAATGAAACTAAATCTACCCCCATATCAGCAGAAGGCAACTCCATATAAAGGATAAAAAAGATCCACCCAAACGCTAAAGAAATAATAATCACTATACTAAAACCAAACTTCTTAATATAATTGCTAGTAAAAAAAACCCAAAAAGAATATAATCACTAGTAACTTATAAATCGGGTTAAAACCCAAACAAACCAAAAAAAAATTTAAACTGTGATAAGAAATGCATTATAGGAAGAAGACGAGAGAAAAAAAATGGCGAAATCAAAAAAAAGCCAAAAATATTTTAGAGAAGAAACCGCCATCTTAGTTAAAAAAAAAAAATTCGCCTTCGAAGGATTAATAATAATGACCAAAGATAAAGTACTGTGATTGAAGTAAGTAAAATAAAAAGATTAGTACATCAAAAAAAACTTTAACTAGAGTATAAAATATAGAGTAAACCTACACCAATAGCCAGAAACAAAATCTGGTTTTGGAAACAAAAACCATCTTGCAAAGATCAAAATCACTCATTTATAGAGATGAGAATCCGCAGCAGTAGGGAAGTTCTCATTCAGAAAGCTTCTAGCTTCAGATATAGAAAAGAAAACACGCCGTGATGCATTAGGAGGCGAGATTCTGAGCTTCGCAGGGTATAAGAGCACAGGTTTTAGATTTTTCTCATAACATTTGGACATCAGAGGTTTAAAATGAAGCCTTGCCTTCATTACTTCTGGACTAAAATCCTCCACTAATCGAAAATTGAATTCTTGGAATTTGACCATCCCTATACACGCCGAGCCACACGAATAAGTTGCTCTTTAACATGCACATAATGAAATCGGACAATTACAACCGGTGGTTTAGCTGAAGCACTTGGTGATCGACGCATAATTCTGTGAGCGCGATCGAGTAACGGAGGACTATCTGGGAATACAGAAGGGAACGCATCCTTTAAAAGTTGAGCAAAATACTTCGAGGGGTCCCCTTGTTCAATACCTTCCGGGAGACCAAGTATGCGTAAGTTCTGTCTTCTGGACCGATTCTCAAAGTCGACACTCTTGGCTTTAAGTCAGTGGTTCCCAACCTTTTTTTGGCCATGCCCCACCTAATCACCTCTAAAATCCTGATGCCCCCTGTGGTGATATATAATTCTTATTATTCAAAAAGTGAACTCCTATTCACCTGGAGGAAGCCTAAAAGACCATTAACTTGGTTTAAACAAGCTTCCAAAGAACATGGCATTCATGAAAGAGAAAAATAAAAGAACCAAAGGACTGTTAAAGTTCTGAGGAAGAAATTACTAAGAAATTGTAAAAAAAAAAGAACATTAAGTGTTATTAAAATAATAATAATAAATAAATAAAACAATGCCGATTCGTTTCTACAGCATACAAAGACAGATACACCGTTTAAAAGAGATGACGCAATGAACACACCTTCACACCACCAAGAACCGAAAGCTACTGCAAAAAGCAGCATTGGCGTGACCTCGTACGAGTTTCTTACACGTTTGCACTTGTTCATTCGTTCCTTCCTACATCAGTCAATTCATTAATTTAATTATGAAAGCCATTTGATGGTTGTAATGATGGTGATACACTATATATACAGTACATACGCAATTACACATGTACATACACACAAGTATTTTTATGTATGCATACTGTATATACACATATGTATTAACTGGCACACACACTCATACTCACACAGACTTACTAGAAAAAATTCACTGTCAATAACTCATTCTCGAATTGCCCCCCTTAAAAATCAAATTGCCCCACACTGGGAACCACTGCTTTAAGTGTTTCCACCTGTTTAATCGTCGAAGATAATTTCTGCTTCCCGTTCCCGTTAGAATCTTTCCCAGGTTCTCGCCCTTTAGATCTCAGAGCCATTTCTGTATTCATTTCTTCAAAATTCACAATAAACTCTTAAAGTCCAAAAAAGTAGCAAGAATCTTTTGGTGTAGGTAAAAGTAAGTTAAATAAGGGTGATCATAGGTTAAAAAAAGTAAAGGTTATTGAGCGAATCTGAAACAGTGCTCACTCCATGAGCGTCTCCTGCTGACCTCATAATTATACTGAAAAGTGCAGCAGGCTTGAGGGGCCAAGTGGCCTACTCCTGCTCCGATGTTCATGTTCTTGCAGTCTAAACCCTGCTACCATTATTATAGCTAAAATGTAGTCCATATCACTTAACAAGCCAGTGCTAGTATAAGTACATTGGATGCTGGCTGAATTACAACTCAATTGTGAAGTCCTATCATTCTGCTCAGATCCTCTCCATGGCTTAGACAGCTCTTAACTCTGAAATTTTTTCCAACCCTCAGAAGTCTCTATAATTTTCCAAATCTTGGACATCCTGATCTCCTTTACCAGTACATTCCACTGACTAGGCTCTAAACAGTACCAAAACCTTTCCCATCTATCTCCCCCTCTCTTCCTCCCATCCAAGCTGCTTCTGTGAGCTACTGGTTATCCACCTTAATTTTTCTATTTGGCTCAGTATCCTACTTGCCCTCAAAGCTCAAGTACCTTAGGTACATTACAGATGTACCTATCTGCAATGTAAGAGCCCATGGAGTTACAGGGAAGTTACTAGCATGGGTGGAGCATTGGCTGGTCGGCAGAAAACAGAGAGTGGGAATAAAGGGATCCTATTCTGGCTGGCTGCCGGTTACCAGTGGAGTTCCACGGGGGTCGGTGTTGGGACTGCTGCTTTTTACAAAGTATGTCAATGAATTGGACTATGGTATTAATGGATTTGTGGCTAAATTTGAATGGCGGAGCAGATTCGATGGGCCAAATGGCTTACTTCTGCTCCTATATCTTATGGTCTTATGTAACTCAACTATGCTGTTGGGAATTGTTTGACAATTTGCTCAATTTCCAGGATTCTGGCCAGACACATAAATTCCAAAACTGAACTTTACAGGTGGTCCAAACAATATGGAACAAAAGTGACTAAATGTGATTGGAATTATTGGTCATTAGCATGCTCTGGTTAGTTTATGCAGTTTGGTCCTTTGAGCATCAAGGTTTAATTTATAATGCATTACAGCCAACATGTTCAGAAGACGAGACAGATAATTTCCAATAAAAGCTAGATTTATCTGTTGTGATATAACTGGACATGTTTGTTGTCTGCTGAGTTACAAACTCTATCCAGCCTAGCAACACAGTTTCAATGGTAGGGAAAAGTCCTCAACACTGAATTAAGAATGCAAGGTTACCAAATGTACTATCACATTAGAGTAATTGAGCAAGGCAGCTCTGTAGAATTATGGTATTAGCTGTTATTGCTTATTTAATTTTGTATGTCATGCTAATTTTATGCTGAGTATCTACTCCGAACCATGCCACCACTATTTCTATCCCACTGGCAATATGCAAGATTGGACCAAAACAACATCTTTTAAAGTTTACCTTCACTTTTGTAGCCCAAGGATTAAATCGTTTCCATAACAACCACCAGCCGGACAGTGAATCGCCATAATTTGTTAGATCGGTTTCATCCTGGCTCCCAACATCTATCGCGATCACGACCTTTGCACCCATAGATCTGGCAACATCAGCTGGAAAGAAAAGAAAGTTCAAGTCTTTTGGCCTTAGAGGTAGGAGAAAATCGGGCACAAATTCATAGACAGTGAAACAGGAATACTTTACAGCTTATAATAAGAATTGGAACATCTACATACAATGCAAAGAGAGTAAAAAATTACATTAAACTTTCCAAAGAAACCATTTTTCTTTGTAAGTAAATAACTAAATGTTTGAAGTGCTAATTACTATCAATATACATGCTTTTCAGAGCTAGAGAGGCTTAGTACCTAATTATCATTAGCTTTATTAATTTCCTTTGATCCTCTGAAGTCAAATAGGTTGTAAACAGTGTCACTCATGAAACAGTGGTGAATTGCTAGCTTAAACCTCAGGGTTGCTGCATTAAACGATGCATGGGAGTGAAACCCGAAGTTGTGGCAATTTTATTGTGCACCGTCAGTTGTATCTGGTAACTTCATTAGCAAATTTCTTCAAGAGGAAGGCTCATGATCACAGGAGACTATTTTTAGCTAATTAGTGAAAGATCCAGAGACAAGATGCGGTGAATCTTTTTTTCCAATGTAGCCAGTTATGAGTTGGAATACGCCATCTGAAAGCTTGTTGAATGATGATGTTATGATAATAATTGGGGAGTGTGTAAATCTGGCTTAAGTGGGCCATTAGACAAGGTTCGACTTGCATTAGTGAGTTTCTTCCTTTGTTTCTGTACTAATAGACTTTCACCAGACGTGTTCATAAACACAGCGTTAACGTACCTGGCAGGTTGTTGATATATCCACCATCCATGAGCAGGTGGCCATCCTTTGGATCACAAAGAGGAGGTAGGTAACTTGAGAGGGACATGCTGGCTCGACAGTATCGCCACAACGATCCTGTGATGGGCATCAATAATCAGCATCACTGACGTACAGTAAGAGAGGCAAATTTTGTTAACACTAACTTGATAAATGCAACCTCTATGGCATTTTATCTACCCTCAATTTAATCTACTTTACAGAGGAGAAACATATCTGCTGCAATTTAAATCACATTTTTAAAATCATTGAATCACTGAAGGTTATAGACACAGGATAACATGTCAATGGAAACTGTTGCCCATCAACCTTCAACTCACACATGACCCCATTCCACCTCTGACCCCTCTCACCTTCCCTTCTCCTCCGCACACTAGCTACCTCACACTTTGTCCTGACGCAGGATTTCAACCTGAAATGCTGACAGTTCCTCCTGATCTACCCCCCACCCTCCTGCCACCCTCAATAGATGCTGCTAGACCCACTGAGATCCTCTGTCATTCCAGTTTAATGCCACTTCCCGCCACCAGCCCCAGTCCTTCAGCTCCGTCACTTCACCTCAACTCCCATTTTCTACCCCTCAGTTAATTCCATTGCTTTGCTGCCCAAACCCTTGAGCCCATGAGCTTCAACTCTTGTGAGCTTGTTTGATATTGAGTATCAAATGCCTCAGGATCAGAATCAGGTTTAATAGCACTAGCATAACTCATGAAATTTGTTGTCTTTGTGGCAGTGGTACAATTCAATACATACTAATAGAGAAAACTGAATTACAGTAAGTATATATTAAACAAGTAGTGCAAAAATAAAAATAAAAAAGTAGTGAGGTAGTGCTTATGGGTTCAATGTTCATTCTAAAATCAGATGGCAGAGGGGAAGAAGCTGTTCCTGAATCGTTCAGTGTGTGACTTCAGACTCCTGGTACCTCCATCCTGATGGAAGCAATGAGAACAAGGCATGTCCTGGGTGATGGGTGGGGGGGTCACTTAATAAAGGATGCTACCTCTTTGAGACATTTCCCCTTGAAGATAACCCGAATACTACAGGGGCTGGTGCCCATGATGGAGCTGACTACGTTTACAAATCTCAGCAGCTTTTTTCGATCCTGTGCAGCAGTCCCACCCCCATACCAGACAGTGATGCAGCCAGTTAGAATGCTCTCCACGGTATATCTGTAGAAATTTGCAAGTGCCTTTGATGACATACCAAATCCTGTCAACTTCCTAATGAAATATAGCTGCTGTCATTCTGAAAGTTCTCTTCGACCTCTGATATCCAAACTTAAGATCAGAAAATTTATGGCACAGAAGGCAACTAATCTGCTTCCCCTCTCTGAATTCACTGAGATAAAGCAATTCGGACTGATCCCATTCCACCAGTCTCACACTGCTGCCCTGGATGCCATAGTTGATCAAGTGCTCATCTGGTTCCACATACCCACATTTCAGGTGGTGGATTCCAATCTCTGGGTAAAAAAAATAGTTCCACACTCTCTTGGTCCTTTCCTCACTCTAAGTGGATGCAAAGGGTTCAGTGTATCAGAAAGTGTGGAGCACAAAGGGAGCTGCTCAACACATTACATCTGTACCAGCTCTAAAAGTGCCAGTCCAATTGTACCCTCCAGCTCCTGTATTAAACCTCTAAGCACGCATCAAACAAGAGAGTTTTTACCATCACTGTGAAACAGGAGAATTCTCCTCAATCTTCTGATCAATTTTATCCATAGAATTATTGTGCACAGGAGGCAGTCAATTTGATCCAGCACATCTGTGTTTGCTATTCAAGCTACTCCAGCTCTTGTGAAGCTCAACTGAATACCTTTTAAATGCAATGTTATCCTTACAGACAGTGATTTGGATTCCCAGCATTCTAGGTAGAAACCTGCACTCAGCTCTCCTCTAATCCTTCCACTATTAATTTGAATCCCAAGTATTCTCCACAGGACAGTGATTATAAATCTGATTCTAATTAACTCACTATTTGCAAAGCACAAACCAGCACCACAGTTTTCAAAACAACCCTTGTACTTCTAATGAAATTTGACTGGCTGTAAGGTAACTTAGGATGTACTAATGTTGCCAAAAACAAAGCATACACCAAAGTTTTTCTTTGTGAAACAAGGTCATAACTGAATCATTATCTTTCTTCCAAGTGTCACTTGACTTGCAGCTTCAACAATATTCCTCCTTTGCACGTGTGGAATGCTTATTATCAAAGCAGGATGTCACTCATCTCTTTGGAACAAGTTGCTGGTCTACATCTGGTTCCTATAAATGGAGAAATGCTTCAAACTTGTCTGGACTGGGGAAAGGACAGTGAGGCAAATAGAGATCAGGAAAAAGTACTGCTCAAGTGTTGCCATCACAGTCACACGGGCGTTAATACAGCTATCAACTATAGGATCAATTCAGAGACACAAGAGCCTACAGATGCTGGGGTCTGCAGCCAGAACAATCCACTGGAGGAACTTAGCAGGACAGGCAGCGTCCGTGGAAGGAAATGGACAGTCAACATATTGGGTAAGAGGGATCAGATGAAGGGATGAGACCCTTGACTGTCCCATTACCTTCCACCGATGCTGCCTGACTCAGAGTTCTCTAAGCAGATTGTTTTTTGCATTGGATCTACACAGATTGGCGATTCTGATGCAGTTTGCAAAACCACTGCCTAGGAACACCAGGCAGACCACATACAAGAGAGCATAGACTGGAGTCAGTGTCAACATGTTTAGGTGATCAATAAAGCAATGAGATGCTGCTCTAATAAAATCTTAGAGCTCCTGGAGAGATGTCTAAAATATTAACAAAACATGGCATTAAGATAACTGAGATGTTGCAGAGTAATTCCTGAATTCCTGTAATCATTTCTCTCTTTAACAATCACTTGTTATAGCTGCACCCAAATGATTGCAAGCAATGCTGAGTAGTTTGCAAACTCTAATTACATGCTGCATTCTGATTGCAAACTAATTTAACCTTTCACATAACTCTAGTGGAAATACGCAAGTTCAAATGGCAAATGAAATTCAAACAACAAAAACAGGAGTATAATTTTTCCTGGTAAAGAGAACGAAAAGAGCACTCACTCTTTGGAATGCAAGTAAATAATCGAAGAGTAAAGGTATCTAGGACACCGAAAAATGAGGCAAGTTGCTCTGGTCATTGGCGTGCAAATGAAGGTTTGTTAGGCTTTCTCTGTTGCAAGTTGGAGCTATGTTGTAAACTCACTCATCTATGACTTCTATCCACTGCAATCACAGCTTCATTAATCATGCTTATTCATTACCGGACAGAAGGGAAAGTAAAGGAAGGTAGTTTGAACAGAACACAAAATTAGGGGTAAGTGAGTGTCACTGGTAATGGTACTTGAAGAAAAAAACTCAAAGGTTTTAAAACACGATACAGTGGGAGAAATCCTTACTGTAACATGCATCCCAGATAGTTAATCAACTATCTTTGAACTTGGTAGTGTGCATTTCAACAGCAGTAAAAGAGAAGTTCAGGTATACACTGGGCCTGGCATCAACCAGGGGCTGCTCTGAAATTTACTTCTTTCGGTTATTTCCCAAATGTCCAACAACAGCAAACAACCCAACACCTGTCCATCACTCCCGCCCCTACTACTGACTGAATATTTCACAAGAGGGCTCAGCAGAGAAGTATGGCAAGTTCATTTTCCTCCTTTTCTTTAACAAAATATTACTTCAGATTGAGTCAATACAGATACTACAGCCTACTTTGGAAAACTATGTAGATTATGAGAAAGAGGATTTATTGACCAGATTGAACACAGCAAGTATCAGGTTGCCGTAAGATGGCATCCATTTAATAGTTCAAAAAATTAACTGCATTGTCAGAAGGTTGTAATGAAAGCAAAAACAGTTTGCACCAGATGTTCACCACTTGGTATCTTGTGGTTTCTTAGCCCATTCCATCCACAAAAATCAGTCCAAAATAAGATAACATAAATAGAAAATATACAGGTGGTTCCTGAAGGTACACAGTTACTCTACGAATGAAGATTTGCCAACCAGTGAAAGCTGAGTACTATAAACTGTAGTTTGTAGTGTTATTTTCTAAATGCTTTTCTAGCCAATAATACCGAACCCAATGCTAAAGCTGAAAATTCACTAAGTTTGACTTGCGATCTTTTTATTTTTGGAGTTCAGAATAAATTCAGTTCTAATGGGTCAGCTGCTCACTTTAAAAGAGAGACAGATTCTTACCTAATGAGAATGGTGGAGGGGAGGGGGTGGTGAAGGGACTGAGGATTTTAGAGATTAAAGTCATGATCTTCTTTCCAGATAAGAAACAGAAATGGAAGATGCAAGGTGTGATCCCTGGAGGATCAACAGACATACTTGGTCTGTGTGGACAATAAGATGTTGGCTTTCTGGAGCAAAGAATTCTTAATGTTCATCAACGTTTTCAAAGAATGGATTCTTCCTCATCTCAGCCTTAAAGAGGTGCCCCCATTTCTGGTCCTTCCCTCTGGTGCTAGACTATCTGATGAAGAGTAACAATGCTCCTAGCATTTACCCACTTAAATCCCCAGAGATTACTAAGTGTTTGAATAACATTGTTCTTATAAACCTGTTCAACATTTCATCATCAGACAATCTCACCATATCTGTGGTAATTGAGTGAACTACCTCCAATCACAGTATTCTTTAAATAATGAGACCAAAACTGTACACAGTACTCTAGTTTTGGTCTCACTGGTGCTTTATACAGGCATAGAAAACTTTACTGTTTTTATAATCAAACCCTTTGAAATAAAAATTTGCATTCTGCAAGCCTTCATATGACACAGTGTCTTGCCAGTTTTGTGCTTCATGCACAAGTACCCACACATCCGTTTCTGCTGCAATTCCCTGCAGTCTTTCTCCATTTAAATAATAATCAGTTTTATTATTGTTTTCTTCCAGAGTGAGCAAATTCATAGCTTTCACATTATACTTTATTTGTCAGCTTTTGCCCAACCTGATTATGTCTCTGCAAACTGGATCCTTCTTACTGAAGATAGAATTTGTATTATCTGCAAATATGGTTAAACTTTTATTATCTTCTAAATCTGAAGATAAATAATAAAATGTAATGTCTTTGTGACCTGACATAGCTCAGTAACAAATCAACCTAAAATTCTGCATGTTCAATTTGGCATAAGGACATGCAGTGCACTCTTAAAGCTTTTGAAAACCATCATGGCCCTCCCATAACCCAAAGAGGGAGGGGCTAAATAAAACTTCACTTATTGAGAATCGTTCAGATTATTTTTTTTCCCAGATCATTATGACATACTAAATATTTGGGTCGACCTGACGCAAGTACTTCTGGTCTACCTGAACAATAAAAAGAAGCTGAATGTTTTGTGCACGGAGTTTCTGTGGGAGACTAGCTATAATTTAAATCAGTTAAACAAACTCATCTGAAAGAAAGAACTGAGTTTAACACACTAGAGTAATGCCTTAGATACCATTTCAGAGGCTGTTTGCAATGACCAGGGAATTATTTTTGGATGTTTCAGTGGAGCAGGAAAAACTTCCGTCATTAATCTATTTTTGGCTAAAGTTGAAGACAAAATGGTTTTGACAGTGGGAAAGCTACAGATTCAATTTTTAAGCTCCCTTTAAATTTGACATATGGTATCTCCAAAATGTAAGATTAATTGGGAACTGTAAAGGAAAAAAAATTCTAAAAGATTACAAACATTTTGTCTGGGATGGAAATACAATTGCTCACAAAGCAGTCACTGACGCATTAGATCGAACATTGCAAGATCTTAGACAATAATAAATTAATGTAAGATGTTAATTTGGGTGCAGGAGTTCCCAACCTGTTTTTTCAAATGCCATAGGCCCCTACCATTAACTGAGGGATCCATGGGCCTGGGTTGGGAGCTCCTGCTTTAGTGCTAGTTAGAGATTAACATCAAACGCCACCAGTAATTTCAGAACGTACTGAAGCAGATGAATTTAAAGCCTGTATTAAAGTAATAAATATTTGAGAAAATATTAAATAATTAGGCTTGAAAACCAATATGTGAATGCGTTTGGCAGAGAAGAGATTTCAGTTCCCAGTTCAACTTGGCTGTGTTATGGTCATCACAGAGCACACAAGAATCACTGCAAGTTTGTTAGGCTTAATCTCAAAATGTTGCCCATGGACATATAACCCTAGAGTTAAAGATAAAAATATTCCATACATTTTACATCAGATTCAAAGGAAGAAATAGCACTGACATTGAAATAGTAAATTTACACATTGTGCACAGCTTTTCTGTACCTGCTTAGAGAATTACATAAAATTCAATTTAAGGCAGCCATGGAAGTGATGAAGTTAGCATAATGTTTTACAGTGCCAGTGATTACAGATTCAGGTTCAATTCCTGCCCGCCACAGCCTGTAAAGAGTTTGTACGTGGTTCCTGTGACCAGCTGGGTTTCCTCCAGGTGCTCCAGTTTCCTTCCACATTCCAAAGACATACAGTTAGGGTTAGGAGTAGAGAGTTGTGGGCATGCCATATTGGTGCCCAAAGCATATTGGCACCCGCGGGCTGTGCCCAGCACAATCGCTGGACTGTTGGCCGTTGATGCAAATGATATATTTCACTGTATGTTCCAATGCACATGTCACAAATAAAGCTAATTTTTACCTTTAGGTATGCACTTTAAGTGTAAATATACCATTGGTAACTTCAGTTAAACAACACATTTTAACCCCCTAATTATATTACTCATGGCATAGTTATGTATTTAAGTTAGACTTTATCTCATTTACAAGGAGCGTTATAAAACTGAATTGCATGGAAGTAAATGCAAGGATACATGATGGCCAGCATAAAACCCAAACAACATTGGGTTTAGCAGTTAGTCAAAGTTTAAAGTTCAAAATATATTTATTATCAAAGTATGCTTACATTATATAACCTTGAGATTCATCTTCTTACCAGCAGCCACAAAACACAGGAAACCAAAAGAACGCATAAAAAATGTAAAATGTGCAGGGAGAGAAGAAAACAAACTGTGCAAACAATGAAAATAAACTAATAGCATTCAGAACAAAAGTGAGTCCATCGACACCGAGTCCACAGCAGGCCGGAACCACAGCCTCAGTTCAGCGCAGAGATGAATAAACATCACGGAGCCCGGAATAGGCCACAGGCTCAGCCTCAGTACGGCGCAGAGCTGAGTAAATGCCGTGGAGCAGCAAGCAGAACTGGCCTGTCACTTGCCTCGGGCCCTGACACCCTGACCTTTTCAATCCATCTGGCCAGGAGTTTAAATCATCCAAACATCAGGTCACTCCTCGCACCATGACCTGGGCCCTGTCACATTGATATGCTCAGATTCGGGCCCTGCCACCACATTTTGACCCATATCAGACCTTTCCAAATCAGTGTGGCGCTTAGATCGATCAAACCTCACTTGAAATGTGCACGTTCGAGGCAAAGTCAGGGCGAGTGGAGTGGAGCAAAGTCAGAGTGCAGAAGGGCAGATTCGAGGCCCGGCCACCAAAACCATTGTCTTGATATTAAATATACATATTGTGATGAAATTATACAAGCTAGCATTTGGAGTATTGTGTACAGCTTTGGTTACCCTTTTGTAGGAAATACAGAATTATGCTGGAAAGTGTTCAAAGATGACTTACTGGAATGAGGGTCTGAGTTATAGGGAGAAGCTGAGCCGACTAGAGCTTTATTGATTGAAGTGTAGGAAACAGAGAGATAGTGGAATATAACATCAGAAGAGGCAAAAAAATGGGCTGAAGGCACGCAGTCTTTTGCCCAAGTCAATGGAATAACAAATTATTGGGTATTAGTTTAAGATGAGAGGATAAAGATTTAAAAGGGATCTGAGGGACAGCTTGCCCATGCAGTGTGCATATGGAATGAGCTATCAGAGGAAGTAGTTGGAGCAGGTACCGTAACAAGATTTTAAATAACATTGCTAGGGATGAAAAGAGAGGAGGAGGTGGAGAGTATCTTAAATGTATCTATTTTAATGCTAGGAGCATTGTAAGAAAGGTGGATGAGCTTAAAGTGTGGATTGATACATGGAATTATGATGTTGTAGCTATTAGTGAAACATGGTTGCAGGAAGGGTGTGATTGGCAACTAAATATTCCTGGATTTAGTTGCTTCAGGTGTGATAGAGTAGGAGGGGCCAGAGGAGGAGGTGTTGCATTGCTTGTCCGAGAAAATCTTATGGCGGTGCTTTGGAAGGATAGATTACAGAGCTCCTCTAGGGAGGCTATTTGGGTGGAATTGAGGAATGGGAAAGGTGTAGTAACACTGATAGGAGTGTATTATAGGCCACCTAATGGGGAGCGTGAGTTGGAAGAGCAAATGTGTAAGGAGATAGCAGATATTTGTAGTAAACACAAGGTGGTGATTGTGGGAGATTTTAATTTTCCACACATAGATTGGGAAGCTCATTCTGTAAAAGGGCTGGATGGTTTAGAGTTTGTGAAATGTGTGCAGGATAGCTTTTTGCAACAATACATAGAAGTACCGACTAGAGATGGGGCAGTGTTGGATCTCCTGTTAGGGAATGCGATAGGTCAGCTGACAGATGTATGTGTTGGGGAGCACTTCGGGTCCAGTGATCACAATAGCATTAGCTTCAATATAATTATGGAGAAGGACAGGACTGGACCTAGAGTTGAGATTTTTGATTGGAGAAAGGCTAACTTTGAGGAGATGCGCAGGGATTTAGAGAGAGTGGAATGGGTCAAGTTGTTTTATGGGAAGGATGTAATAGAGAAATGGAGGTCATTTAAGGGTGAAATTATGAGGGTACAGAATCTTTATGTTCCTGTTCGGTTGAAAGGAAAGATTAAAGGTTTGAAAGCGCCATGGTTTTCAAGGGATATTAGAAACTTGGTTCGAAAAAAGAGGGATGTCTACAATAGATATAGGCAGCATGGAGTAAAGGAATTGCTCGAGGAATATAAAGAATGTAAAAGGAAACTTAAGAAAGAGATTAGAAAAGCTAAAAGAAGTTACGAGTTTGGTTTGGCAAATAAGGTGGAAGTAAATCCGAAAGGCTTCTACAGTTATATTAAAAGCAAGAGGATAGTGAGGGATAAAATTGGTCCCTTAGAGAATCAGGGTGGTCAGCTATGTGTGGAGCCGAGGGAGATGGGAGAGATTTTGAACGATTTCTTCTCTTCGGTATTCACTAAGGAGAAGGATATCGAATGGTGTAAGGTGTGGGAAACAAGTAAGGAAGTTATGGAACCTATGACAATTAAAGAGGTGGAAGTACTGGCGCTTTTAAGAAATTTAAAAGTGGATAAATCTCCGGGTCCTGACCGGATATTCCCCAGGACCTTGAGGGAAGTTTGTGTAGAGATAGCAGGAGCTCTGACGGAGATCTTTCAGATGTCATTAGAAACAGGGATTGTGCCGGAGGATTGGCGTATTGCTCATGTGGTTCCATTGTTTAAAAAGGGTTCTAGAAGTAAGCCTGGCAATTATAGACCTGTCAGTTTGACATCAGTGGTGGGTAAATTAATGGAAAGTATTCTTAGAGATAGTATTTATAATTATCTGGATAGACAGGATCTGATTAGGAGTAGCCAGCATGGATTTGTGCGTGGAAGGTCATGTTTGACAAACCTTATTGAATTTTTTGAAGTAGTTACGAGGAATGTTGACGAGGGTAAGGCAGTGGATGTAGTCTATATGGACTTCAGCAAGGCCTTTGACAAAGTTCCACATGGAAGGTTAGTTAAGAAGGTTCAGTCGTTAGGTATTAGTGCTGGAGTAATAAAATGGATTCAACAGTGGCTAGATGGGAGATGCCAGAGAGTAGTGGTGGATAATTGTTTATCGGGATGGAGGCCGGTGACTAGCGGGGTGCCTCAGGGATCTGTTTTGGGCCCAATGTTGTTTGTAATATACATAAATGATCTGGATGATGGGGTGGTAAATTGGATTAGTAAGTATGCTGATGATACTAAGGTAGGAGGTGTTGTGGATAATGAGGTGGGTTTTCAAAGCTTGCAGGGAGATTTATGCCGGTTAGAAGAATGGGCTGAACGTTGGCAGATGGAGTTTAATGCTGAGAAGTGTGAGGTTCTACATTTTGGCAGGAATAATCCAAATAGAACATACAGGGTAAATGGTAGGGCATTGAGGAATGCAGTGGAACAGAGAGATCTAGGAATAACAGTGCATAGTTCCCTGAAGGTGGAGTCTCATGTAGATAGGGTGGTGAAGAAGGCTTTTGGAACGCTGGCCTTTATAAATCAGAGCATTGAGTACAGAAGTTGGGATGTAATGTTAAAATTGTACAAGGCATTGGTAAGGCCAAATTTGGAATATTGTGTACAGTTCTGGTCACCGAATTATAGGAAAGATATCAATAAATTAGAGAGAGTGCAGAGACGATTTACTAGGATGTTACCAGGGTTTCAGCACTTAAGTTACAGAGAAAGGTTGAACAAGTTAGGTCTCTATTCATTGGAGCGTAGAAGGTTGAGGGGGGATTTGATCGAGGTATTTAAAATGTTGAGAGGGATAGATAGAGTTGACGTGAATAGGCTGTTTCCATTGAGAGTAGGGGAGATTCAAACGAGAGGACATGATTTGAGAGTTAGGGGGCAAAAGTTTAAGGGAAACACGAGGGGGTATTTCTTTACTCAGAGAGTGATAGCTGTGTGGAATGAGCTTCCTGTAGAAGTAGTAGAGGCCAGATCAGTTGTGTCATTTAAGGTAAAATTGGATAGGTATATGGATAGGAAAGGAGTGGAGGGTTATGGGCTGAGTGCGGGTAGGTGGGACTAGGTGAGATTAAGAGTTCGGCACGGACTAGGAGGGCCGGAATGGCCTGTTTCCGTGCTGTGATTGTTATATGGTTATATATGGTTATTTGGACAAGAGCAGATATGAAAGGTTTAGTGGTGCACGGGTCAAACATAGGCAAATGGAACTATTTTAATTGAGAGTGTCAGGAATAATCAGAATGAATTGTGCTGCAGAGGCTACAGACCAAATGGCCCACCGTTGCTCACATATTCTATATTTCTATTCTGCAATCAGCATTTCCTTTAGATTTAAGGCTCTATGGTTTGCTAAGGCCAATCACTGATACTCAGAAAGAATACCATTGCCTAAGGAAATTACCGTTGAGGATAGTTATGTTTCTCCTCTGCTCTTTGAGAGAATCTTGAATGTTATTGTTAAAATGGCTATCCTTACAGAATAAGACTTCTGTTTCTGAAAGGAATAAAGAATCGCAAGATTCCCAGCTGTTCAAGGACATGGAGGTGATTTATTTACAAGACACCTCCAAAGATAAAGGGTGTTTCACGTCAATAACGGTAATAATATTCCATGAGGAATATCACCCTGCTAATGAAGAAAACATTTCTAATTCCAGTGGAGCCCTGGTAAAATGAAAGAAACGTTTTTCATCCACAGGCATTCAAATATATCATCAAAATTTACCACAACTAAACCAACAAGAGTAGGAACCCCACCTTATTCCTGTAGCAAAGGCACACAATATACTGTATGCACAGAACACAATTATTGGAATATACAATTTGATAGCAGACTCCGAGGGCATTACTTTAAGTTGATTAACTGAAATCTACAAAAATGTAATTTGCTCTACTCATTAATGTAATTAATATCATTATATTACAATATGCTGTAACAATTTCTCTCTCTTTCTGATGTGCTGATGCCTGGGGATATTACTAAGGCTCAGATTGCATCTACCTTAGCTCCACATTACAACTTGTAAGCTGACAAGCGATGTGGACATGGGGATCGGGCAGCAAGATTCTACTGCAAAACTTGGGGGGTACATTTGCATTGTAATTTGGGTACCATTCTCTGGAAGGTTTCAACACCACAAGACGTTAAAGCTTAGAGAATATTGGAAACCCGTTGTACAGTATCTACAAAAATGAGTGAAGAGAAAATGTGCTTGAAACCATATTTCAATGTGAAATACCTAAAAAAGAGCTGATCACAGTGTGTGGGGTTGAAGTGTGGACAGTTAAGCATAAGATTCAGAAGGATGGTGCAATGCTGTGGAAAATAAACCACTTCAAAAGCAATGACAAAGAGCTTCGTCAGACTTTCCTCTGAGGTCAAGTTTGTTGCCGGCAGCACAGGTGCTGGAAAAAACGGGGTCTGCTTCATAATGGGTAATGATATGATAGTAATCAGGTGCTGTGCTCAGCTGACAGACACATCCAAAACTATATATAAAGACTATCAAAAAAAATCATAGAAGAGCTAGAAGCAACAAAATGAAATGTTAAGCTTTTGTTTGTAAGATATAGTCACTGGTGTGGGTTCAGCATTATGTTCAAAGTCAAGGCTTTAATTTTCTGGCTAAATGTTGAACTAAAGTAGCACCGAGCTGTCAAGAATTCTTTCAAAATTCCATGGATTTCGCAAGAGACATGGTAAAGTATGTTGCATTCAACATCATTCAATCATTCAAATCCAATTTTTTAAATTATACTTTTCCTCTTAAATTCTTATTCCTCTCAAAATGCTTGCTGGGCTATCATGTGACTATGGCCAGAAGCAATTTAGGTTATTTTCCTGAGTTTGCCAGACCATTAATCCATGATATCAGATTTAAATTTAATTCTTTCTTCAGTCAATGTTTCATATACAGGTCACCTCACGGTTATAGCAGGGCTTGATTCCAGTGAAATTCTCATAACCCGAACAGTTCACTAGTTAGAAATGTGACCGTGAATCCAGTCCCCAGGTGGCAGAAGATGACAGCAGCTGGTGCGTCAATCCTGCTGGTCTCTGAAACACTCATTCACATGTACAGACAGGCATTCGTACAATGGGAACGCATGAATGGATTGTCTTACTCCTGACATCACAGGTTGTGGCCAACTCCCTTGTTCATCTTCCCTGTCCTTGGGACTTTCAGGGCAACTATGCAACTGCTGACTGATTGGATTACCTGGACAAGAATTAGATCCGGTTGTTTTGGTAGCACCACTTCAGTGTATTTACTGACCATGATACTTCTAGTGATTGCTGTAAAAGAGAGTGTTAACATCTTAGGTGCAGTGATCGAAAGAGGGCCTGCACAATGCCAAATTCAGTGAGCATCAGAGAGTCGGAAAAGAGGCAAACACAGAGCTGAATTCGTTGGGGAGCTGGCTCACCCCGGTTGCAAGAGAAGACAGCAGATTGGTGAGACCTGTGCCTGAGGCCGAATCTGAGGGAGTGAAGCAGCCTCACTCTAAGCAAGGATCAACCATTCAGATCTTGAATAGGTCTTTGCTTAGGCTAACAGTGCACATCAAGAACAAAGACACATGGTTTTGTAGTTAGAAACAAGCAGGTATGACATAATGCACAGCACTGAGTCATTGTTGAAACATCATAGATGGGAGCTTAACATGCAAGGATACATAAACAACAGGCAGGTGGGCATAGGAGATGGAGTGGCATTGTTGGTTAAAAAAATGAAATCAACTCCTTAGAAAGAAGGGGCATAGGATTAGAAGATGTAGAAGGCTTGTGGGTAGAGTTGAGAAACTGCAAGAGTAAAAAGACCCTGATGGGAGTTACATACAGGTCTCCAGGATGTGAGGTATAAATTACAACAGGAAATAAGAAAAGGCACACAAAAAGGGCATTTTTACAATGGGCATGGATGATTTCAATGTGCAGGTAGACAGGGAAAATCAGGCTAGTGCTGGGTCTCAAGAGAAAGAATTTGTAGAATGACTATAGGATGGTTTTTTAGAGCAGCTTATGTCAAGGCCACTAGGGAAAAGGCAACTCTGGACTTCTGGACTGCATGTTGTATAAGAACCGGCTTTGATAAGGAAGCTTCAGGTAAAGGTAGAGATCTTTGAAGAAATATTAGATACTAGAATGGTTCCAGAGGAATGGAAAAATTACAAATGTCACTCCACTCTTTAAGAAGGGAGGGAGACAAAAGACAGGAAATTATATGCCAGTTAGTCTCACTTCAGTGGTTAGCAAGGTCTTAGAGTCTATTATGAAGGAAAAGGTTTCGGGGAGGGGCTTGGAAGCACGTGATAAAATATGCCCAAGTCAGCATGGTTCTGTTGGATTTATTTCCAGACAGACAAGGGAGAATCAGTGGATATTGTTTACTCGTATTTTCTGAAGGTCGTTGACAAGGTGGCATATATGAGGCTGCTAAACAAGATAAGAGTCCATGGTAATACAAGAAAAATACTAGCATGCACAGAAGATTTGCTGACTGACAGAAGGCAAAGTGAGGAAATAAAGGGGGCCATTTCTCGTTGGTTGTCGGTGACTAGTGGTGTTTCACAGTGATTGCCACTGGGTCTGCTAATTACGCATTATCTGTTAATGGCCTGGATTACCGAATTGATAGATTTGTGGTCATATTTACAGATGATACAAAGATAGGTACATGAGCAGGTAGTGTTGAGCAAGCAGGGAATCTACAGAACAACCTGGACAGATTAATAGAATGGGCAAAATCGTGGTAGATAGAATATAACATAGGAAAGTAAAAGGCCATGCACTTTGATTAAATTAATAAAAGTATTTGCAAATCAGGGAGAAGATTAAAAAAATCAGAGGTGGAAAGAGACTTGGGAATCTTAGTGCAGTGAATACTAACAGTGCATTTATCTTCTTTACTACTTAATGATTCAAGTTAACTTTTGGGAATCTTAGTGCAGGATTCCCAAAAGTTAACTTGAATCAGTAAGTAGTAAAGAAGATAAATGCACTGTTAGTATTCATTTCCAGGGGACAAAAAAAGTTAAAGCAAAGATGTTAAGTTGAGTCTTTATAAGACAGACTACACTTGGAATACTGTGAGTAGTTTTGGGCCCCTTATCCAAGAAAGGATGTGCTGGCATTGGTAGCCTCCAGTGGAAGTTCACCACAATGATCACAGGAATGACAGGGTTAACAGATGAGAAGAGTTTGACAGTTCCGTGTCTGTACTTGCTGGAGTTTAGAAGAATGATTCAAAATACAAAGTACGTATGCAGTATACAACACCTTGCCACAGACAGCCACAAAACAAAGAAACACCACAGAACCTGTTCAAAGAAAACATCATAGAACCATAGAACACTACAGCACAGAAACAGGCCTTTTGGCCCTTCTTGGCTGTGCCGAACCATTTTTCTGCCTAGTCCCACTGACCTGCACCTAGGCCGTATCCCTCCAAACCCCTCTCATCCATATACTTGTCCAAGTTTTTCTTAAATATCAAAAGTGAGCCCGCATTCACCACTTTATCTGGCAGCTCATTCCACACTCCCACCACACTCTGCATGAAGAAGCCCCCCCCCCAATGTTCCCTTTAAATTTTTCTCCCTTCACCCTTAACCCATGACCTCTGGTTTTTTTCTTTCCCAGCCTCAGTGGAAAAAGCCTGCTTGCATTCACCCTATCTATACCCATCATAATTTTATACACCTCTATCAAATCACCACTCATTCTCCTACGCTCCAGGAAATAAAGTCCTAATTTATTCAACCTTTCTCTGTAACTCGGTTTCTCAAGTCCCGGCAACATCCTTGTAAACCTTCTCTGCACTCTTTCAACCTTATTAATATCCTTCCTGTAATTCAGTGACCAAAACTGTTCACAACACCCAACGCACAGAAAAAAATCCAAATCAAGCAAATAGCAAAAAAATGAGCAAATAACACGCAGAATATTAAACATCAAACCACAGACTCCTTGAAACAGTTTAGTAATGTTCAGCGTAGTTCAGTTCAATTTAACGCTGCATCATTCGCTGAGTACAGGCTGCAGAGCTGGCCCGCATCAAAGTGCCCCAATCAGAATTATGCAAAAAAAGCAATAAAATAAAACGTAACCAGAAACCAAAAACACATATAACATGTACTGAAGAGTCCTCAGAAACAAGACCAATCAACAAACTGCGCTGATCAAATCTTGCCCAAGACCGAAGACTCTTGCACTTCCTTCAGCAGCAGCGAGCAAGAGGGAGGGGAAGACCAGTCAAACATAGCTAGACTGTGCTGAACACCTGCTCGCCTTGAGCACTCATCCTTGTTGACGTCAATTTTGCTCAACACTTTAACTGGCAAGATCAACGAGTAACAGAGCTGATCGTGGGTTTGCGCTCCACCATTAGGCTGCGTGCTCTATTCTCAACCTCGCTCTCAACCGTGCCAAATTTCCTCAGACACAGCCAACGTGCCGCATCATTCAGTCGACCCCAAAACACATTATAAAAATGTAAATTATGGGGTCCAATTGCACACAGATTAGTAGCAGAAGTATATTTATAAGAAGAAGTAGTACTTTTGTGAACTGTCCGCAAGGCGTCACCGTTAGTCATGTTGGCTGCTGGCACCATCTGGTTTTGCAAGAATGAGAGGGCTCTCAATGCAATCAATTGAATATTGAAAGGCCTTGATAGTGGACGCAGATAGGAGAATCTAGGACCAGAGGGCACAGCATCAGAATAGAGTGGCATTCCTTCAGAACAGAAATGAGGAAGGATTTCTTTAGCCAGGAGGTGGTGAATTGGTGGAATTCCTTGCCACAGATGGCCATGGAAACCAAGTTATTGGGCATATTTAAAGCAGAGGTTGATAGGTTCTTGATTATCAAGGGCTTCAAAGGTTACAGGGAGAAGGGAGGAGAATGGGGTTGAGAGGGAATCAGCCATAAACGAATGGCAGAGCAGACTCAGAAGCAGATTTAGGCCATTCTGCCCATCATGCCTTTTGGTCCAATGGTTTAATCTGGATGGATGGTGGACAATGTTCGGGAAGAGTACGAGAGGGGCTCGTGGTAGAAGATATTGTGCAGGAAAAGAATTTGATTATTCTCAATGTTTTTAAAGCACCAAGCACCTGGAAGGGTGGGTAAAAGCAAAGACTAAAAAGCATTTTAAACCTTAGGATGACAGTATTAGACATGACACAGACCTGACCCATACAAACATGAACAGGATTCATCCTGTTTGGCAATCTAAAACAGTTCAGTTACAAAACCGAAGGAATGCATTGTTCCAGACTCATTTCCATTTATACTTACTTTCCTCCATGTTAATTTATTCATTATATGTATTTGTTTACAATCTATTTATAATGCAAGTGAAGAACTTCAAATCGAAAAGCAAACTTCATTTTCCTATGAACACTAATTAAGTTAGAAATACTTCAAAAGACAAAAGAGGACTTGGAATGTTAAAGCTATAAAAGTAACTATATAACACAAATTCATTAAATACTTTGCCTTAAAAAATAAAACCCATCTTGGCAGTGATTTGTAACTATGCGTTAAATCCAGATACCTCTGGCCAACATGGACTCTGTCTTGGCAGAGTGATAATTATAAAAACTACAAATGGTCGCATACTGGGACAGAGTCCATAATGCAGTCTGGAACCTGAACATTTTGTTTCTGAGCTATGTCAGTACTCACAAAAAGGAGAGAAGCTGGAGCTGGTAGGGGAGGGAGGATCGACATACACTTCGTTGCATAAAAGATTAGGCACTTAGAAATAACAAGTTACACTTTGTTTTACAGATTGTAAGAAACTGAAATGAACTTAATGAAAATGATTTTCCTGGGACAGTGCATCCACCAGCCTAATGCCACTGATTTCCAAACTACGAGGTGATTCTTCCCAAACGCATAGTTTCTTCAGTGCAGCAAGTTTGGTCTAGAACTTTGTTACAAGAGTATCTCTCTGCTCACAAGCCTAGTCAAGTTGTAAGCCTTACTTACGGGTCAATAAAACCTTACTAAGGCAGGGAAGGTCAACTACCAAGGTGCACTCACCATCAGTATGAACCCGCATGGCAGATGCTGTTATATCTGTGGTGATAGTGAAGTAAGGAATCCAAAGGTCCTGCAAAATAAGTAACAGCCTCTGTTCAGTTACAAGGAAGCCAAAATCCTTTCCTTGATCCAAATTCTGCCCTTAGTAATCATGTGTGTTCCGTTAGACTGAAGGATGGGGGCAAGCGGTGGACAGATTAGAATGATCAATCAGAGAAGCAAAGTCAACCAGTAGTTGAGACTTGACAGTAAATATACTTTAGGGAAAGCCAGATGATCACAGATAAGGGAGGATGCAATTACTTCATCAAAAACCATCAGCAAGAGTAGAAGGCAGCTTGTGCAGGGAAGGTAGAGAAAGGCCTTGGTCAGATAGATTATATGAACTGCATGCAACTCTTCTCCAAAGCATGCAGCTAGAGTGCAAATTCAGAATATCTGCACATGTTGGATTGATGCAGCTTATTTCAACTGATTCCAAAACTGATAGGCCCATCTCCTACCTCTATCTGCTTGTCTTCAAAGATCTTGTTAATACTTCTATTGAAAGCAGATCCTGAGAACATGGAGGTGATCGGATATGTCAAATCCAGCACTTTTTTCAAAACATTTGTCATTTCCTGTTAACATGAAGAAAACAAACATTACCTTCAAGAGAGTCAGTCAAACAAAGACACAAATTGCAATAAGCTATTAGAAGGCTAAAACGTTCTTTTTCCAGAAAGCATTTTTGAACATCTTTTCTGTAGCTTTAACATAAATATACAAATATACATAAATATACATTTAACCTAACAGATCAGTAGTGCTTCTGAGCATCTTTTTATGTCACCAATGTAACATTCCATTCTCTCCCTAGTGTATTCATCCAACCTTTTCAGAAGGGAAATGTTACTTCAACTATTATTAGAAAATGAACACAGATTTTTATTTTTAAACTTTTCACTATTTAAAAACAAAATCACAACGCATAGAATGCAAAATGAAGTAGAGTGCTTAAGCAGTCACGGTGAATAATAACCCCTCAAAGTGCTAACAAATGCATTCCCCATGGACCACTCAAACAGACATAATACTGGGATATTGACAGACTGTACAATCATGAATCAGATTAATTGAGTACAAATTTTAAGCTTACAAATAGAGCTATTTTCAGTTAGGTCACACAACTGTTCTATGGTACTTTAAAGTCTGTGATACTCCCTAAAGTTACACAGGAACAGGAAGAGACTCATCAGTCCTTTCGTGCTGAACTAACAATTGCATCTGGAGTGAACTAAGGCACAATTCCATTTAACCACCTTTGTTACTTACCTTAGGTTATCTTTCAAACTACAATACTGTACTGTGTAAATGTCATTGGCACCTGAGACTTTTAATGTAATTTTTGTTTGAGATGTTTATTTTCTGTCTTCTGTGTCAGCAAAAAAAGAGCACATTTTAAATTTACAAACATTCATTTTCCAAAATATTAATGTTTCGGAGACATTTTTGTGATTTGTTAAAGAAAGTAATAGACCACTTTTCAAATAAAATCTTGATTGCTTTGTAGGTATATAGCCCAGTGCATGGTCAAACAAAAATAAAGAGGATGCTAATGAGTTTTTCAAATAAAGGAAACAATTTCTCTCTTACTTATTGAATATTTTCATAATTTTAAAATGTGTATGTTTTAGACACTGTTAGCTAGAAGGAAAGGTAGGACAAATTTGCACTGCTTCTTTTGAAGCACGAAGGTTGAGGGGTTCCCTAATAGAAGTGTAAAGTTATGAAAAGCACAGATAGGGGATAACATCTGACCATCTTACCCAGTGGAAATGTTCAAGTGCAAGTTCAAGGTGAAAGGGGAATTTTGAGATCCATGAGGCAAGTTTTTAAAAAAATTTACAGATTGGTAGATTTCTGGATCCCAACATTTCTCTGCCTGACAATGAACTTCAGATTCTCATTTGCCTACGCAATTTAACAGTCTGCCAGTATCTACACAACTTGTTCCTCTCAATTTGAAATCTTTCACCAACTGCAATGTACAATGTTGGTCACTTCATCCAAGGAAAGCTGCGGCCCCTGTACAGATCCCTGGGAATGCCACTTGTCCCTTTCTCTCAATCACAACACATTCCCTTTCTGCCCAAGTAGGGCACTTATCTAATCATGTACAAGGTTACTTCCAGTTGCAGTCCCTTCCATTTTAATATGAATAAACTCTTCCAGAGAACTTTATAAAGATCATTTTGAAATACAACTTTCAGGATGCTTTGGTGTTCACTCTATTAATGATCCCTTCAAAACAAATACCGGGCAACAATTTAAAGTGCACATTTTACACCTAACAAAGGATAAACATAGACTTCCTGTTATCTCATTGCTGTCACCACCCAGTCACACATATCCATCTGTATGTTGCTTGGTGATGTAGAAAGAACTAGCATATGCAAGTAACATATCTACACTGTTCTGAAATTCAAATCAAGACCAAATAATATCAAGCAGATGTCCTTAACAATGAATCTGAGAGCATAAGGCAAGTATCGAAGGAAACTAATTATAACCATGCACCCATTTCAGGATCCAAGTTGAGGAGGCTTGCCTGCAGGATAGCTTGGGTTAAATCAACCAGCATAAGCGATTCACAGTCTGATCCCTTTTGACAGATAAACAATATTAAGCACTTCTGCACTGGGATACTGATTTAGAAATAACACTTATAGGAAGAAGTACAGTTGATGTTTCGGGCCAAGACCCTTCGTCAGGGTCCTGACAAAGGGTCTCGGCCTGAAACGTCGACTGTACTTCTTCCTATAGATGCTGTGTTCCACCAGCATTTTGTGTGTGTTGTTTGAATTTCCAGCATCTACAGATTTCCTCGTGTTTGCGTTTAGAAATAACACTTGTTTCAATACCTACCTAGACTTTAGTAATTCATTGCCTCACACACAAAATGCTGGAGGAACTCAGCAGGCCAGGCAGTATAGTTGATGTTCTCATCTTTTTTTCTCCAGTCCTGATCGAGGGTCTCAGCCTGAAACGTGGACTGCACTCTTTTCCATAAATGCTGCCTGGCCAGCTGAGAAGCATTTTGTGCGTGTTGCTTGGATTTTCAGCATCCGTAGATTTTCTTTTGTCTGTAATTCATTGCCTTGTCCATTTTGATGATAATAGCTTGCATGAGAAAAAGATTATTCACTCATCTAGTTTTTTTCTATTCATAGGTAGACAAATTAAGAGTTGTCAACAATAAATCAACTGCAAGAGTTTCATAAAAATTTTAATTTAGTTTTTTTATATTTAAAAAATGACTTGTAGCATAACTACCATCGAGGCCTTCCATTGGTCGAGGTTAACCATGGATGTTGTGTCCCAGCTGTCTACGTGACACACAAGCCAGGGCAGTATGATATGCATAATTATTTTTGAAAAAACATAAAGGCAATTTGCAATCATATTAAATCTGTTAAAGTAGATCCCTGGTAAACTAGTCAGTTGTCCTTGTAGAAACTTCACACCAATCTAGATGGCATGAGACAGATGGGATTCAAAACATGTTCAAATTATTGGCTGCAGAGAATTTAAATTTGCTCAATTTTGAAGGGGATCTGTGCAAAATACATACAACCATACCCAGATGCTTTGCTTCAGAGTGGAGGAAGGAGGTGCAGTTTCCATTCTTTGCCCACCCTGTGTACACATCTCAGCAAAAAAACATTTATGTTTACCTCTGCATCATTTCTGCCTTCCTCCCATCATCATGGGTTCAAATTCTCAGCCTTTCCTCAGTAAAAACTTCAGTATTGCAGAGCTCTGGGGAGTATGGGGTGCCCAGGGAGAGCTTGTCACGTCCATTCCAGGGCAGCTCACTCACCTTTGGTCCCCACCTAACACTCAACTCTCACCAGAGGCTCCAAGTAGCTACTTCCATGCGACTGCCGCCACACCCTGGTATACCACTTCAACAGGCAGGCTAAACCAGGTGAAGCTAGCTGGGAGCCTCATAGCGCCGTGAAATAGGGACGTGCCTGTCCTAGCATGCAAAGTCAGCTCTGGCGGACTGGGCGGACGAGCTCGGCAGTGAAGTCCAACGGCTTGGAAGGCAGGACTGCAACGATCCATGGACATCAAAGGGTGTGACAAGACATAGAAGATGTCATGGTCATCTACTGCAAACAAGGAAGACCCAGTTTGTGATGCTTGTTTGTACCACTGGACCTGGACTTCTGAGGTTGAGAGAGTGGAATTGCCCCAGTGCAACAGCTCTCCCACTTTACGAACTGTCGCATACAGGTTTCTGTCATTGTCGGACATGATGGAGAACCACAGCCATTCCAGAGCTTCTCTGGGCAGTTTTATTCACATCCTACCCTAACTCTAACACATGAACCACAGTCACTGATGCCATACATTTAACATTCCCATTATGGTCAATCTCTGCAAACCCTCTCTAATTCCAATCCCCACAGGCTGGGCTTCTCCAATTCTGCCAGTTTGGGTAATGTCCTTTCCGCTCATCAGATACAACATGTTAGCACAGCCTCCAGTGGTGTGCTCTGCCACTTGGCTAGATGTCCAGGTTTTGCTGAGAGTAGGACTCTCTGGGAAACAGGTGCTCAGGTCAAATTAAATTTCAATCTCAAAAGGATATATAACTTAAAAAAAACTTCAAGTCAGTTGTGAGATGAGGTAATCACACTGAACTATGATTAGTGAGCTACAAGTTCACTAATCAGGTACCTAAAATGAGACACCTTCAATTATACCTCAAAAAGTATATCAATATCAATCTAGCTAGAAATGTCTAAGAAACAGAGCATAAACACAGATCCTAATGTTAGATGTGTGTAAACAAAGTAGGAAGCAGAAACCCCATCAGAATTGCTATCCTCTACAAAGCTAAATCAATTTATGTTTACATTAAAAAATTAAATTCAGAACTTCTGCCGCCAACAATGTCTTGTCACTCTGACAGCAAGCTGTTTACATGTACTGTATTAACTCAATTGTGATGATATTTTGATTTGTGGTGTTGTGTGTGACATATGTTTTGTGGGTGCACCATGGTCCAGAGGAACATTGTTTCATTTGATTGTACATATATACAGTCAGATGACAATAAACTTGAAGCTTCAGAATTAATGACAGTTATCAAGTAAGTAGATAGTGGTTAACAAAATCTGTTGTCAGCAAATGTCTAGATTGGGGATGGGGAGGAGAAGAGAGAGGTGTAATTCTGGTGTCTGGTGGACAGATTTCATTGTTTCCATATCTGGCACCAGTTCCTGAATCAAGCACTCCATCTTGAACTCCATCTTGGCAAGAAATCTCCAGAAAATGTGCTCCAAGAACTTTGAAAAACTGTTACATCCTCTGTGATTCACTGACCTACAACCACTCAAAATGGAGCCAAAGTTTTCAAAGGGACAGAGAAATTCAAACCCTAAGAGCAGCAGCACGTGGCTACAATTAACATAGCAACAGAATGAATGCAAGGCATAACAAATGATGTCCCTATGAACCTGCAAACACCTGCTGCCTCACGGTGGTAGAGTCTGCAGATCCCAGAAATGATTCATCAGCTGACTGAGATCCCACAAAACTAAAATGGATGAAGATCATCCTTGATTCATATTATCCTAAGATGATATAGCAGTGGGTCAGGAGTACAAAATTGCAAGATGCCCACAAGGCACAGTCTTCTGATCTTAGCACTGCAGCAGTTTTCACACACACACACCCCCCCACCCCAAAAGAAACAAGCTAACAGCATCCTGAACCAGACTGAATCCGGGATCTGCTCCAGGACCAGCCAGCGTACGCCCAAGCCAAGACTCGGTCCCATGTTTCCACAACAGTGGGGCAGAAACGCAAAACAACCGGATCAATTCAGCAGTGCAGAGAAAGGAATGAACATTCTTGTGAGAGTGAGCAAAATCAGCCCAACCCTCATCTCCGTACCCAACACTCGGGCTTCCAATCTATTTGGGCCAATTTTTAATTTGTCCAAGCACCAAGTAGTGCCACATTCCAGGACCCGGACTCGAGTGCCCCGATATGTCTGGGCCACCCGGCCCAAAGCCATTCTCAATCTCACCAAATCGACTCGGCGCTTAAAGCGATCCAAATTCACATCTGGATTAGGTGGACGGGTATTGAAACTCTTCTGCATCAGTTCATCTCCAAATCACTCACTTCATCTCCAGCAGCAACACGAACTCTGCCTCCATCTGAACCTTTGTCAACGTAATTTTCTCTGTTGTCATTGTCGTCTTTGCTTCACCTTTCCTTTGCACGCTGCTACCATCATTCCATCCACGTCAACTCACTGCCGTTGTCAACACTCAATAGGCATTCCCATTATGTGTTGTTTTTTATTTTGAATTAGCCCCGTCAATGATGGATAAATATGCATGGCGCAATCTCCACGAGTCTGAAGGCAGTGAAGCCTTGGTTTCTAATCCTGCTAAGAAACAGAAACTACAAAAAGTACGTCAATCCAATGTTACATACCTGGAGCATGGTTTTATTCCATTCCTGTCTGATCAGCGATGCCCACGTGTCTTATTTGTAATACAGTACTGTCTAATGAAGCCATGAAACCATCAAGATTGCAAGAACACTTCCATAAAATACACCATGAAAAGGCTACCATGGTATTACTCAGTTCCAGAAGAGGAAAGGGGGATTTGAAAAGTACTGCAAACTTGAGTCATTTGCTAAGAAAGCTAAAAATGATCTTAATAGTGGTCTCATTGTTTCTTCTAACATTTCCAAAATGATAGCAAAGTGTGGAAAATCTCATGCAATCGGTGAAAGATTAATAATGCCTTCTGTATCAGAAGTGCACACCACCGTTCTCAAAATGGATACCAGAGCTTGGGAAACAAGATTGAACTTCTACATGGAAATGTAGTATACCTAGCCGATCTGTATGATAAAATGAATATTCTAAATATGAAACTGCAAGGTGAGAATTTCAATTTAATCCAGGAAAAATGTGAGTGCTCACTTTTATCAGAAATTTAGAAATATATAAGCAAAACATTGGGAGAAGAATGGTCTCACAGTTTCCTGCCATAGAAAGCATGGCACTCCCTTTCGCAGACAGTGATTTGCAAGAGTACTGCTTACACCTGCAGTCACTGATGAAGGATTTTCAGAATCTATTCAAGGATTTGAATGATCTGGAAATTCCAGACTCAGTAATTAACCCATTTTTTGGCAAGGTGGAAGAACATGAAGAGAGTTTGCAAGAAGAAATTATCAAAATTCAGAATGAAGTCAAGGCAAAAATGCTTTTCAAACATGCTGGCTTTTGTGGTGTGTGGCTACGCTGTCATATTGAAGTTTCCTGGTCTTTAGGGAAGAGCCAAACTGTTCTTCATAGCATTTCCAACCTCCTACTTTGTTGAAAGAGGCTTCAATGCAGTGAACCACATACTCTCAATAAAACAGAAACTGCTCGGACATTGTTACGCATGGGGATTTAAGGCTTTTGCTGTCACAACTTGAACCAGATATTTCAACTCTTGCTGAAGACCTTGAAGCTCAAGGAACACATTGATACTGAAGCTGCTGCACGGTGCACAGGTACTGTGTAAGACAAATAAGAATTTAAAGCAGAATCATTTTTTTCATGTTAGCATATGGTTGACATGTTTTTACACTATGGGGGCTGGAAAGTCAGTTGTGCCTAAGAGGGGCGCTGGCAAGTATGAAAATGCTTTGGGGAGTGGTGGGCTAAAAAAGGTTGGGAAACACTGGTCTATATGAACTTCAGATTTTTTTAAACAAGGAAACAAGACCTCTTCTGACAGACTGGTCAGAAAAGCCTCTGGCATCCAAGGAGGAGGATATTGTTTTCCTAAATCTTTTTGTCACTCCAGACTTCCTCTTTTAAAAACCTATGTTTTAAATCAAATGGATAAATTCCTATTTCCTCCTTTTACAACAATATTATGAAAACAAAATTAAGCTTATTATTGGCATCCTGCTTTACCATGATGAAAAAAATACTTCAATAAATGAAGCATTCTCTAATGTTAACCTGATTAAGTTGTTATCGATTATAATTTTCTTATTAGTGACTTATGCCAACACTTGCACATTAAAAGCATTATTAATCTGAATACGTGTTCAAGGAATTATGCAGTTACACATTTGTCAATTCATTCACATAGAGCCCAGAGCAGTTTTAAGTTTTATTGAACAGATTTGAGACTGTAAACTACAAAGATATAATGAAGAAATAAGTACAAATCACTGTTTAGACAGCTTAAGAATAATGAAAGCTTTACATGGCTCATGGAATATAGGTTCAACTGGATTATACCAGCGGTGGAAAATTACAGTTATTAGAAAAGGCTTGAGATGCTCGGACTTCAGAAGGAGATTTAATCCATTTTATTGTGAATAAAGAAAGACAAGTTAATGTCAAGGAGCCATTAATTTTAAAATCATTAAAGAGCACACAGAAAGGTTAAGACGAATGTCATCACACAGGGGATTATTGTAAGTCAGAATACTTTGCTGCAGGGAATGGTTTAACTAAAGTTCAATCTTTAAGGAAAAATGTAAAGCTGGTTTGCTTACTAGAAGAGGCAAATATAGATTCTGTGTTACAAACTTTGAGGGCAATTGAAACTCTGACTGATTCTGTTGTTAATTGTATTCTGTAAAGAAGAAATGGATTTGCAAAGTCTGAAGTAAAAGCTGTAACTGAAAACTGAATAGTCTTCTCTTTATTTCCTGATCAAATATTTACAAAAATACCTGCATTATGGAAGCACAGTCTCACAAAAGGAGACTCAAGGTACAACTGCAGCAATGACCTGAAGCATGTGGCCAAAATAGCAGAAATGAAAAAATTCTTAAGCCTCAGCAAGTGACATTTTGCACAATATTTTATTGGCTGTAAAGCATATATGTCACCCAATTATGAATCACGATAAATAAGCTTTCCTCCTTTCTGCAGATCCAATCAAGGGCTTATGTTTCATGTCCTGACCCTGTATCTATCACTTGGCTCTTTTCCTTCTGTTTTCCTTAATATCTAGTCTTTGGGGCACATGTAAAGATGAGTTGGCATTCTCGTGCATTCCCTGCACCATCAGTAATGCCAGGACCTGGGAAAGGAAAAAATCTAATCAATTGAGCTTAATGAACCTACACCAGATGCCACTTCAAGACCTTCAAGGTGCTCACCCCTACTTTTTGACCACCTCTGCCACCTCAGTCCGTACTTTGTAGAATGGCTATGAGCATCTTTCACTGTCAAGGAGTCAGCACAGAACCTAGAGATGACCCATCCTTTCCTTCCAGCAGAGGACACTGACAAAAATGTTTTTAACGGCACAGAATATGCCTTTTGCAAATTTTTTCTAATTTTACAGACCTTGAAGGAAGGATTTAAGAAAGAAAGAAAAAATTTATACAGCAGAAATAGATTGGATGTTTGGCACTTCATTTCCAAAGCATAGTGAGCTTCTGGAATACAGTGCCAATGGCTGTCATGCCTTTAACAGGAATCCCAGCCAGTCAGTGATCAGATCATGCATAAAATATCTTTCATATAATATTTAGTCCATGTGACCTCTTAGACTTGTTTCCAAAGCCAAAGGAGGTCAGAGGAAACTTTTAATAAATTCCCTTCTTTTTGGCTCCATACTGTTGCTTGTTTTTGACCTCTGAGAAGAACGAAGGGAAGGAGAAGTTAGTCATGATGTGGAATATGGAGTGTGGGAGATAAAAAGAAAGGACTAATTGAGGATCAGTATAAATGGTTATTTGATGGTCGATGCAGACTTGGTGGGCTGTGAGGGTTGATGCCATGCTGCATCGTGCACTGACGTTGTGGTATAAAGCTAGCTTATTGCAGGAACTTGACCGTCAAATTCGTTCATTCACCAGGCAGCCAAAGGAGAAATGAAGATGGGGGATAAAATGCAGATAATGGAGGTCCAATACTGATTAAATAGGCTACCTCGAAACAATGGCCAGAAGTTGCATGATACAGCTGGAGACATCCTGCCACCAATGCCATTACCAGCCAGCTAATCCCCCCAACAATATACATGGATTAGAAGTGAAAACTGTCTAAGCCCCTGTTCAGATATCCCCAACTTTGACTAATTCATGCACTAACTTGGGATATTATCACCTTACAGCCTGGCTCAAATTCAAACATTTGACATCATGACAAACATTTACAGTCTCATGATGACATACCTGCAGTACCCTTTCCATGCATATACACAATATAAACTACTACATAGACATCCACAGCATAGCAAATGTTAAATTGTCCCATTCAGGCTTAATGATTAAATCACTATGGAGGATTTCTTACTCTTGTGGGATAACATCATTCCTGACAAAAGCTGGGGGACGTTCACTCTGCTTGGCGGGTGAGACTTGTGGCTGTGAAATATTCGCAGGTTCTGGGGCCACCTCCGTGGCGGCTGTAGGAGATGACTCTGGGACTGCCGGGAGTGGTCCTGACAATCCTATTCACCAAACTATATGTAGCTGCATCCATTACTACCCATAAATTTGTGCCCGTGAATGGTCCAGCAGAATCCACACGAGTCGTCTGCCAGAGCAATGCAAACCATTCCCAGGGATAGAGAGACACTACACTTACATCTTCTGCATCTGTTTGCACCCTGAACAGTACATTGCGAACTGTTCAATCTGCTGATCTATCCCAGGGAACCAGATAAAACTTTTTTTTTGAGTCAACGCCATCACTTTGACCACACCTAGATGACTGACATGTTGCTCTTGCAACACTTTAGCTCTCAGTTTGAATAGTACAACAACTCACAATCCTCACATAAGGCAATTCCCATTAAGAGCAAGTTCATCCCAGGAACATAGAAACATAGAAGAACTACAGCACAATACATGTGCTTACTTTAGAAATTACCTAGGGTTACCCATAGCCCTGTATTTTTCTAAGCTCCATGTACCTATCCAGGAGTCTCTTAAAAGACCCTATCGTATCCGCCTCCACCATCATCGCTGGCAGCCCATTCTGCATATTCACCACTCCCTGTGTAACAAACTTACCCCTGACATCTCCTCTGTACCTACTTTCAGCACCTTAAATCTGTGCCCTCTCATGATAGCCATTTCAGCCCTAGGAAAAAGCCTCTGACTATCCACACAATCAATGCCTCTCATCATCTTATACAGCTCTATCAGGTCACTTCTCATTCTCCGCACTCCAAGGAGAATTTATTATCTCAACTCTGATAATTAAAAAAAATGGGGGTAACAGGAGTTTCTGCTGCTCATTTCAGCCACTATGAGTTGCCATGTAGACCTAAGACAGTGTGGGGTCTTTTCTGGTCTCCCTTCAGATCATCTCTGCTGGAACAGGGAGAGATTTGATTGTTTTAGGGAGAATACATGAAGAGGAACTCCCTCTTTTGTAGAACTTTCAGTTATTTCCTCTTCCAAGAGGAAACAGAACAATCCATCAACATTTCCACGATCATTTGTCTTCTTGAACTGAATCTTGTAATCGTGCCTTCCAAGAAACAGAGGCCAGCTCTGCATTCGTGCTGCTGCTGTTAGTGGAACACCCTTCCTATACAGGTACTGATTGAAACAAGTTACATCCCAAACCAAACACAAAGCTTCTCTGTCAATATGTGCATAATTTTTATCTGTAGCAATAAGGGATCATGATGCAAAGGCTATGTGGCGCTCACTTCCGTCACTCATGTGACATGACTGCACCTATTCCAAAAGGGAAGGCATCATAGAGCAAGCTTCAATGGATGATGTGGATCATAATGTGTGAGTACAGTGTCTGGTGTCACCATTTCCTTTACCTTTTTGAAAGCCACCTCACACTACTTGGTCCATTGCCACTTCTTCCCGATCTATATGAGTTTAAGAGGTGGAGCACAGTAACCAATTTAACAGGAACCTGTTAGTGTAATTAACAAATCCTATAAAGGATACAACAGAGACCCGTCCTTTGGCATTGGGGCTTCCACCACTGTTTGAATTTTCACTGCACACTTGTGTAATCCTTGTGCGTCAATAGTGTGACCACAGTAAGTGATGCTTGGTTTAAGGAAATCACAATTGCGTCGTGCGCCAAGTCCATAATTTTCTCATCTTTTTAACACTGTCTTGAGATTTTGGAGATGTTACTTGCCATTCTCACCAATCACAATGTTGTCATCCAGGTAACAATGAGTGCCTGAACAGCCTTGTAGCACTATAGCTTTCTGTGAGAGTGCAGGTGCAGATGATACTCCAAAAATGAAGCCCTTTGTGAGTGTTTATGTGGAGAAATGCTTTGAACGCTTCTTCCATCTCCATCTGTAGGTAGTTCTCATCTAAGTCCACTTTGCTGAAGAAGAATGTGCTGGCATTGGAGAGGCTTCAGAGGAGGTGTGAGAGAATGATTCTGGCAATGAAAGGGTTAATATATGAAGCGTGTTTGATGCTCTGGGCCTGTACTTGTCGGAGTTTAGAAGAATGCTGGGGGGAGGGGGTCTTACTGAAAGGTCTAGACAGAGTGAATGCTGAGATGATGTTTCCAATAATTGGGAGTATCTCTAAAGCACAGCTGAAGAATAGAACAGAGAATTTGCTTGTTTCCTTTATGTGGACTATTGGTTTATTTTGAACTCTACTGATGCCACAGAAGAACAAACGTCACATCCTATAAGACAGCAATAATAGCCCTGATTCTGATTCTGCTGGAAGCACTCAGCAGACCAGTTACTATTCTACAACTGATATCCTACTACTGAAATGGAGTATCAAAACAGTACAACAAAATCATTAACTTTCAGGTGAACAAAATGCTATTAAGTTTTATTCCTCCTCACAAGAGGAATATTAACACTACACATGTTCAGTCCTACAGAAGCATTATAGTGCCCATCACACTAAAATTAAATGCAATTAGTAAACAAACACAGGGAAATGCTTTCTGACTTTGCACTTGAGATAGCTTCAGTGAACCTGATGACATGACTGCAGTAATTCGTTTATTCAATAACAGATGTGTTCTATTGCAGAATGTGAACACTCAGCCCACCCAGTCTGTAGCAGTTCTGCCAATCTCATTTTCCAACTAATACCCTGGAAATTATTTTCCAATTGCCAATCCCAGCTTTGTTTTTAAACACGACTGACTTCACTTCCACCACATTTGCGCCCCCTTTTTTTTCTTTTTAGTGCCCATCTTCTACCTGTCCCATGAAATCTGCACCTCTTGGTGATTGATGCATTAAATAATGTGAGCAGTAATTCTGTTTATCCTTCCCAAACCTCATGTACCTCAATCAATTCACTTCCAATTTTCTTTGCTCCAAGAACAGAGAATCCAGTTTAACAATGCAACAGAGATCATTTGCCCCTAGAAATACCTTAAAAACCTATTTCTGCACTTTCTCCAAGATCTTCATATCCTTTCTAAAGAGTGCTGAACAGAACTGGGTCAATACTCCAACTACATCCCAACTAGTCTTTCATAAAGGTTCATCACAATTGCATGCTTTAATATTTTATGTACTGTTTTTGAAACCTAAAATCTCATGTGCTTTAACTACAGAAAGCAGAAAAATCCAATGCAGTTAACTATCCTTCCTTGGTCTCTCTTCCCATTCCCAAATCACTCTGCTTTTGATCAAGTGGCAATAACTGTTCACCAATCCTTTGCTTAGATTTGGCTAGCACCACAGCTCCTTACCACAACCTTGGTCCGAGCAATGCACAATGGAAGGACTGGATTCTAAAAGGAACATGAGTTAACTGATGAAGGTATCACACCAGCAATAAGTGTGGCCTCAAAAAGTCCTGCAAAATTGAAGTCTGTGGTGATCAAGAGGGGGAGAAAAAGCTTTACTGAAGTCACGCCAGGCATAAAGGTACAGGAACCTCAAGTCCACACCACCAGGTTCAGTAACAGTTATTACTCCTCAACCATCAGGCTCTTGAACCAGAGGGGATAACTTCACTTTCCCCAGCACTAAACTGATTCCACAACTTACCGACTTTTAATAGCTCTCCAACTCCTGCTCTCAAAATTTACTGCTTATTTATTTATTTATTTATTTATTATTTTTTCCCTTTTGTATTTGCAGTTCGTTGTCTTTTGCACATTGGTTGTTAGCCCATACGTCAAGTGAGGTTTTCATTGATTCTATTGTATTCTTTCTATTTGCTGTGAAAGCCCCCAGAGAATAAACGATGACATATGTACTTTGATAATAAATTTACTTTGAACCTAGTGGAAGATGGGTGAGGATAGTGCAGGCGAATTATTCTAGCCCAGGACCTCATTGAAGGGGTTCCTCAGGGCAGTCTGAAGTCCAACCATCTTCAGCTGCTTTATCAATAATCTCGGTTCCATCACAAGATTCAATAATTACATGTTTTACTTATAGCTTCACAACAAAGGAGTCAATCCATGCCTGAATGTAGCAACATCTGCACTACATTCAGACATGGGCGGATACGTAGCAAGAAACATTCACGTGACAAGAGTGTTGAGCAACGAACATCTTCAATAAGCTAACAGCCTTTCCTTTACATTATGGTTGATTCCCCCACAATCAACTATTCATCAGAAACTCTTCTATGACATAGAAGGAGTACAAATGACAGAGCCTGAGTACATTGAAGGAGTGCAGGAGACACAGTTCTGATCCGTAAAAGGAGGATGGGAGACAGAAACCTGGTGAGTGAAAGGAGAGCCACTGACAGGACCAGAGAGTTTAAATAAGTATTTGGAAGATTGCGGCCAGGAGCACCGAAGGAATTCAAAACAGTAATTGCTTTAAGAGCCAACGAATGAACAAATTTGTTCAAGGGTATGTACAGCCTGTCTGTTGATTAAGTTAATCGAATAAACAGAGATATGACTAAAGCATTTTAAACCAATTGAATTCACATTTGTTGCCATGTGTGTTCTGGGTAAGCATGGCAACAGCAACTGGCATCAACAGAAGGAGCTCGAGCTCAGGGTTTTGGATGCCGTACAGCTGATGGTGGAGGGGAAAAGTGAACATTTCCCCTGGGCACACAGCTAGAACCATAACCATAGTGAGCAGTTTGATGGTACACAGGCAGAGTACAGTATTCCCAGCGATCAACAATTATAGGCATTTCCTTAGACAGGAGATAGATATAGTGAGCAGCAGGGTAATTAACCTCATGAGATGTCACGTTGTGGCAATAAGAGATGTGGTTTAGAACACAGAGCAATGAAGCACAGGACAGGCCCTTCACCCAATAATGTTGTACCAAACTAATTAAACCAACGACTCATAGTTATTCTAATATTTCTTTCCCACAAATTGACCATCTCTTCCCCTCTCTACACATTTTTGTTCTTGCCCAATAGTCTCTTGAAAGTTCCTGTGCCCTCTGCCTCTATCACCATCCTTGGCAGTGCATTTGACGTGCCTGCAGCTCTATGTTTCAATAAAAAACTGCCTGTTGGCCTAAAACAAGAGTTTATCCCCTCCATAGATGCTGCCTGACCTGTTGACTTCCTCCAGCATTCTGTGTGTGTTGCTCCAGAGATCCAGTAGCTGCAGAATCTTGTTTATGATTGCTCATATATCTCCTTGGATAAAAAAAAGACTTCAGTAAAAATACCTCCTTTTGGATAGAAAAAAGGATTCTAAATATCCTTGGAGCCAAAATGGATTTGAAGTGAAAAGAAAGAAGGGTCAATGGTTGGCTTGGTCATGGTAAGACAAAGGACCAGTTTCTGTATTGTACGACTCTGTGACTCAACAACTATGATTTTAACTATACAAAACATGACTAGATTAGTATTAACAGAAGGAGAAAAGTGAGGTAGTTTCTAAAGTGAGTTCAGAAGAACAGTAGATCAAAATAGTTGGGCCATACAAGTTGCGAGAAATGAGCCAAGTCAAGTGGAGCAAGTATTAGTGAGGAAACATTCAGCATCCATGAAGTCTAGAGAAGCTATGGAGAAAGATATAGACCAGTGCAAGGTAGACACAGTCAATGGGAGAAGAGCCAATTTCAACAGGAAAATGAACAGAACTGACCCAGCTAAGTTGGAATCAAAGTTTGACAAGCAAAACATACCATCATAATCCAAAGGTGGGAATGACTCAGCTACAGTGCAGGCACACTGTGATCACAAGGAAGGATAGGGAAATTACAGCCAGAGCTTCCTGGATGATCAAAGCAAGAAAGAGCAAAATTGAGCAGAAAAAAAGCACATGAACGACAACAGATTGTTCACACAAGTGAGAGCCAGGTTCATTTCAGAAAGGAAATAAGAAAGGCAGTGAGGGTGCCTGAGAAAAGGCTGGCAGCAAGCATAACATGAATTCAAAATGATAATAACAGCATGTGAACAGGAAAAGGAATGCAAGAGGAGAGACAGGGCTGATCACAGACCAAAAAAAAAGAGGGAGAAGCATGAATGATATACTAAATTATTTAATGTTATTTTTCACCAAGGTAGAAGGTGCTGCAGGAGTCCTAGCAAAATAACATGCAGTTGGAATTTTATTGGTTAAAAACTGAAAAAGAAGCTGCAGTGAAAAGGCCATCTGTGCTTATGGATGATAAACCACCTGATTCAGATGGAATGTATCCTACATTAATGGGGGAATGTGCAGAGGCCTTTGTCATAATCTTCCAAACAAATTCAGAGGTGGTGTCCAAGGATTGGAAACTTGCAAATGCTACACCTTTGTTCAAAAAGAGGGTAACAATAAACCCAAGAGATCAGATCTGTCAACTTAATACGCAGTTCCAGAAATCGTAAATCATTGACAAAATGAGTTATCATTTGGAGGAGAATGGATCAATCAGAAAAAAACCAACATGGATTTGTTGAAAGTAAATCACATCCGACTGACATATTTTTTCTGATGAAATACTGTAAGAAAGGTAGTGATGAGGGAGATGCAATCCACAAAGCACAAGTGAACTTCCAAAAGACATTTAATAAAACGTTACACAATTGACATGCCATCAAAATTGAAGCCCAATGTAATAAAAAAACTGCAGAATCATGATTAGAAAAATAGACTAAATAACAGAAAAGAATAATAATGAAAGATTTACACAGAAGTGGAGTGTACTGTTGACAGAGACCCAGGGGCACACAGTACATTTTCCTAATGTGGAGTTAATACAGAACTCAGGGAACAATAAACTATAAAATATAATAACTGTTTTAAGCGTCCACAGCTGCTCACAATAACTTTGCTTCCATCATAAAAATTGAAAGTGTATGTTTGAAGAGAAATACGCAACGTTCACCTCATTCACAACTCCTCAGTGTACGAAGCAGCCATACTTAATTCAGACAATACTTAAGCATGGACTGACGTGCAGGTGACATTCATATCACAACAGCGTGGGTGACAACAATCTCCGACAAGATTCCAACCACACATCGTTGCCAAGTCCCCAACCATCAAAATCCTGCAGAAGTCACTGCTGACCAGAAAGCTAGGCCAGCCACATTAACTACCGTGGTTACAAGAGCAGCTCAGAACACCATGTATGCTGCAGCTATTAAGTCACCATCTGTCCATGGGCCACTCGATTGGTAATGCTCCATGGCACACAAACTGTTGGAAACCCCTGTTCTAAACCCTTCCCACCAAATAAAAATCAGGAGCAACAAGGAACACTCTTCGCTTGCCTGGATGAGGGCCGCCCTCAGGAAAGCCATCACCACCTAGGATACAGGGACAAAGCAGCCCTGCTGTATCCACACTGTGGCCACTGTTAGTATCATGCACAACATGCACTGCAGTTACTTGCCAAGGCACCACCAAGGACAACGGCAGCAGGCACATAGCAACACAGCCCTCTGTAGGTTCCCATACCAAGATTATTTGGAAATATATCACCAGTCCTTCAACAGCACTGTGAGAGTGCATTCATCAGAAGGACTGCAACTGCTCATAACCATTTCTCAAGAGATAGGCAATAAAATTCGGCTGTTCAAGCAACAGTTACATCTTTGGAAGTAAATTGTCTTAGCCAGTCCTGCGTTCTTCAAAGATTTATGCTCACATATCGTACACTCAAGTTCATCTGTTCCCATGTTATTTAGAACTGTACTATTTAGGCAATAATGTCTTAGTGCCTTGCCATAAGGTAATGCTCCTCATAATTGCATGAAATTTCATCACCCACATCTGCTCACTCTGCCAGCATATTTATTTCCTCCTGCGGACTTTTGACACTTCCTCTTCTATGAATGTGGAAACCGCAGACTCTTCTTTCACAGATGGTGGCCCGAGATGCTAGATGGGGTGGGAGTTATTTCAAAGCTCCCAATACACGGACTCAAGATTGTCAATGACATCCTGAATGTTTCTTCTCCAATAAAATTGGCTGTAGGCAAGGATTCTTAAATCCGGATGTTGCATATTTTTTCTTCTAGGAAGCTTTCAGAACATGCTTTGATTCTTTGATAATACATTGCCCATTTCTGGAGTTCGGTGTCAGGTACATGACTAATAAGGCCTGTCCATCAGAGCCAGCTGAGTTTTATCAATGACCTCGGTGTTGGGGATGTTCGCTTGGGATAGGGTACTGATGTTGATTTGTTTACCCTACTGGTGAATTAATTTTGCATATAAATTCTTTAGCCTGCTGCAACTTTGATCATTTTATATATCTCTGTTAAATTTCTCCTGTCTCCTTTTTCCCAAAGAAATTAATGCCAACCTAGTGATTTCTCCACAATACAATAACTCTTCAACCCTAGTAAATTTGTTGTAAAGTTCCTTTGCATCTGCTCTATTGCCTACATATCTGAAATGCTGTCTGATGAATTGAACTCCATGTGTCACTTTGTAATGATTCCCTGTTCTGATATCTCTATATCCCTTCTCATCAACCTTACCTACTCATACTTCTATCTTCAAAGGCCTCTGAACACACTCTTAAAGATCCCATTCCTCTACACTCCTCAGTATCCTGTCATTTATCATGCATTTCATGGCCTTGTCTGCATTCCCCAAATGTGTAATTTCACACTTGTCAGATGGAATGTAATTTTTGTGCCTACCAAACCAGTAAGCATCTTCCTGCAATTTCAGAATTTCTTCTTCATTGTCAACCATACAGTCAAATTTAGTTTTGTCATTTCCAAGATGTCAGAATCAAGTTTAATATTAATGGCATATGTCATGAAATGTGTGTTATGTGGCAGCAATATATTGCAATACATAATAATAAAAACGATAAATTAAAGTGTATATATATATATAAAATTAAATTAAATAGGTAGTGTAAAATAAGGGAAAAAAGGTAGTGAGGTAGTGTTCATGGGTTCAATATCCATTCAGGAATCTGATGGCAGAGGGAAGAAGCTGTTCTTGAATTGTTGAGCGTGTGCCTTCAGGCTTCTGAACCTCTTTTCTGATGGGAGCAATGAGAAGAGGTCATGTCCTGGGTGTTGAGGGTCCTGAATACTGGATGCCGTCTTTTAGAGGCATCACTCCTTGAAGATGTCCCTACATTTATGTCTGTATCATTTGCACAGTGAAATGCAAAGCAGCTGGTTGTGTTTAACCATACTGAAGGCGTGCCTACTATTACAGATACTTATTTAAAGAAGAGTATTTGCAAGCTGCAATTTAGGAATTCTGTTACCCAAGAAGCTGGCAGTAATTCTGGTATAGCGACAAACTGGATGATATTTTTCGCATGGATGTTAGATGATGACATAATTAATAACAGCATTTGTTAACCAAAAAAAATGCACATTAGAGGAAAAATATTCCTGCACGTGTACTTTCTGTTGCCAGGAACGAGGCACTATAGCATGGCAAGGACACAGAGAAGCTGCAGTCTGGAGCAACAGTCTGCTGGAGGAACTCAGAAGGTTAAGCAGCATCTGTTGGGGGAAAGGAATTAAGGTCTTGATGCAGGACTCTGACCCAAAACACTGACGATTCCTTTCCCACCACAGATGTTGCTGAGTTGTGCCAGCAGATCAACGTTGGTCTTGTTGTTAAGGTACAGGACACACCCTGCTTCCCGTCCCACAAGTCCATGCTCTTCTCTTGGTATCCAGTCTCACTCAGGAGCTGAAACTCTTACCTTTGCCCACTGAACTGCTCTGCTCCTCATGCGGTTTGCATTCCTTTCCTCTGCGTAGAGCGCTCCCATGAAAGAGCCGATGGAGGTTCCGCCCACCATGTCGATGGGGATACCCGCCTCGTGCATTGCTCGGATAATCCCCACCTGAGAACAACCCCTGCAGGAGCAAGCACAGTTCATCAGATTACAAAATGCACAAAACTTTCCAGTTTTGCCGATTAGTAATTGAGGTAGTTACAGTTTCATTATGTTCTGCTTCATGCTTGGAACCTTAGTAATACAGTTGGGGAAAAGAGATTAAACAGTTTCAAAAGTACACAAGAGAAAGACAGCCAGAAACATACAGTGATAGACTGAGATAAGATAGACAGAAAAGGAAGAGAATTGCATGGAGTATAAATATTGGGGCAAACTGACCAGTTCAGTGCATTTCTATCCGCTCTTACATTACACACAGCTCAGATAACAGGTATCTGCTATCTGACCACATTATCATATAACAAATAGTTATGTTATTCTAGAGATCAGAACACACAATCCACACTGACACCCCAATATTTTTGTAGAAGTATTGAGCTTCTGATGAAGGAATGGTTACAGCAAGGCCCTCCTAGCCCTCTCAGCTAGATAAAATATCCCCAAATATGCAAGGGGAAGAGGGTATCCTGTGTCCATAGTTATTCTTCAAACAAAACATCACCAAAAACAGACTAGAATTTCAAATCTGGAAAAGTGGTAAAATATGCGTTTAAGTATGGTCATGATAGAATACAATTAAATTTCCGATACCATTTATGCACATCATCAAAAATAAAATATTTCCTAAATCAGTGCAATTGGTAACCACAATTCAATGTATTTCTATGCAATAACTTTTTTAATGCATAAGCCTCATCCTAGAAACAAATGGGTTAGATTTCTGAAGCCCCCTTGATTATGCAAGGAGGTAGTGTAAACACTCAAATTTTACAGGGTATTCTGCTGCTGTGGGCAGCAAGAGAAGTCAGAAGCTGGTCAGTCTCCTCTCTACAATGATGCACAGTTAATCAAAAGCACACCACACCTCGATCATTCATTATGCAGCCACTATTGCAAGATGGAAAGTGAGTAATCACTCCAGAGTATTTTTTCCCTCTACGTTTTTTTTATAAAAGAGACCTTCCCAATGACCCAAAGACTTAAATGTTTCTGGTGTTTACGAAGCCACCAAAAATAACTCTACCCTTCATTGCTGCAAACAAGATTTTTAAGTCATAAATTAAACCCTTATACTAGAAGCAAAATCTTTTCAGGATGGTTGCTAGAGACTAGTGAAATTCCATGTTGGAATGACTTTTCCTTTTATATGTTAATAACATGGGTGAAGGGACTGATTGAATGTGGCCAAGGTTGCAGACAAAACAAAGATAGGTGGAGGAACAGTTGGTGTTGCAGAAGCAGGGAATTGGCAGAAGGAATTCAACAGTTTAGGAGAGCAGACAAAGAATTGGCAGATGGAATGCGGCATTAAGAAGTTTAAGAATATGCTAATAAGAATAAAGGTGTACACTATATTTAAACTGAGAGAGAATTCAGGAACTGGAGGTGCAAAGGGACTTTATTTAGCGATTCAGCATGGCAAAGGCCTTTCCAGACATTCAAGCCATGCTGCCCCAGCAACACCCAACAAACCCGATTCATCCTAACCTAATAGCGGGACTATTGACAGTGACCAATTAAACTGCCCAGTACGTCTTTGGACTGTCGGAAGAAAGTATTCCACAGGGAGGACAGAGACTCCTCAGCGGAATTGAACTCAGGAACGCCCCGAGCTGCTATAGAGTTGCACTGCTCAAACTTGAAAGTCCTTGTTCAGGATTCCCTGTGGTTAACTTGCAGATTGAGTTGGCAGTAAGGAAGGCAAAGGCAATGATAATAGTCATTTCGAGAGGACTAAAATATAAAAACAAGGATGTAAAGCTGAGGCTTGGCAAGGCATTGATCAAACTATGTTTAGGATACTGAGAACAATTTGAGGCCCTGTATCTAAGGAGAGATCTGCTGCTGCTGCTAGAAAGGGTTCAGAGAAGGCTGAAAAGAATGATCCCAGGAATAAAAGGCTTAATGTGCGAGAAGCATCAGATGGCTCTGGCTGGACCTGTACTCAATGAAGTTGAGAAGGAGATGAGAGACCTCATTAAAACCTACAAGAAATGGTAAGGCCTGGATAAAGAAATGTGGAAAGTAGCAGAGCCCAGGATCAAAGGGCACAGACTCAAAATTGACGGATGCCCCTTTAGAACTGAAAGCAGAATTTCTTCAGCCAGAGGGTGGTGAATCTGTGGAATGTGTTACCACAGACGGGATACAAGCGGTTCAGGTATGACCTCCAGAAAGCCATCTCACATGCGAAATAGCAATTCCAGACCAAGCTCGAATCGCAGATGGATGCTCGGCACCTGTGGCAGTGCTTGCATGCTATCACCTCCTACAAAGCAAAACCAAGTGACATTACTGTCAACAAGGTTTCACTCCCAGATGAGCTCACTGCCGTTTATGCTCATACTAATGCACAAAACACACAGTCCCTGGCAACTGGAGGTGCAACCCTGTGGTTTCAGTCTCTGAGGCCAAGATGAAAGCATCCTTCAGGAGGGTGAACCCACAGAAAGCACCTTGGTCCAGAAGGTGTACCCAGCAGAGACCCGGAGTCCTGTGCTATTCAATTGATTGGCGTATTCACGGAGATCTTTGCCCTCTTGCTTCAAGCAGGCTCAAGAAGAATGTGGTAACCTGCCTCAATGACTATCATCTAGTTGCACCCACATCCACAGTGATGAAGTGCTTTGAGAGGATGGTGATGAAACATCACCTCCTGCCATAGGAGCAACTTGGTCATCCTACCGTCAGAACAGGCCCACACCAGAGCCATTTCATTGACTCTTCATTCAACCTTGGAATATCTGGACAATGAAAATGCGTACATCAGGATGCTCTTTACCAACTACAGCTCTGCATTCAATACTATCAACCCCTCAAAACCATTCAATAAGCTCCAAGTCCTTGGCTTCAATAATTCATTGCTCAATTAGATCCTCGATTTCCTCAATAGCAGACCGCGGTCAGCTCAGATTGGCAACATCTCCTCCACAGTCTCCATCAGCCTAAATGCACCACAAGGCTGCATGCTTAGTCCCCTGCTCTGCTTACCTTATACTTATGACTGTGTAGCTAAGCACAGCTGCAATGCCACATTTAAGTTTGCTGACAACACCACTGTCATTGGCTGAATCAAAGGTGGTGAAGACTCAGCATATAGGAGGGAGATTGAAAATCTGGCTGAATAGTGACACAACAACCACCTCTCACTCACTGTCAGCCGCACCAAGGAGCTGATTATTGACTTCAGGAGGAGGTAACAGGAGGTCCGTGAGCCAGTCATCACTGGGGGAATCAGAGGTGGAGTTCCTCAGTGTTATCATTTCAGAGGATCTGCCCTACATCCTTCATACTAGTGTCATTACAAAGAATGCACGGCAGCACCTCTACATTATTATAAGTTTGCAAAGATCTGGCGTGAGATCTAAAACTTTGATAAACTTCTATGGATATGCAGTGGAGAGCTAGCTGCATCACAGTCTGGCATGAAAACACCAGTGGCCTTGAATGGAAAAGCCTATCATGGGGAAAGTCCTTCCCACCATTGAGCATATCTACAAGGAGCACTGTCGCAGGAAAACAGCATCCATCATCAAGAAACCTACCATCCAGGCCATTCTCTCTTCTTCCTGCTGCCATCAGGAAAAAGGTACAAGAGCCTCAGGTCCCACACCACCAGATCCAGGAACAGTTATTACCGTCAACCATCAGGCTCTTGAAGCAGAGGGGATAACTTCACACACTCCAAAACTGAACTGTTCCCACAACCTACAGACTCATTTTCAAGGACACTTCATCACACGCTCTTGATATTTATTACTTTTTAATTATCATTTTGTTTTGTTTTCTTCTTGCATTTGCAGTTTGTTGTCTTTTGCACACTGATTGATCATCTATCTTGTGTGTAGATTTTCATTGATTCTACTGTGTTTCTTTGCATTTACTGTGAATGTCCATATGAAAATGAACCTTAAGGTAGTATCTGGTGACATAAATGTACTTTGATAGTAAATCCATCTTAAACTTCGAAAGGGCTGTGGAGGCCAAGTCATTTGGTGTATTTAAGTCACAGATTAAGTTCTTGATCGGTAAAAGAGTTAAGGGTTATGAAGAGAAAGCAAGAGAATGAGGTTGAAAAAAAATCAGCTGTGACTGAATGGTGAAGCACCCTCCATAGGCCATATGGTCTAATTCGGCTCCTTTGTGTCTAAATTCGGGGAAAAGTGGATTTGCGTCGAAAAACAACATTTCCAGTAATTGTGTCTTTTCCTCCACCTTTGGGTAACCCAATTATGTTTAAATTGATGCACTTCAGCCCCTTTCTTTGCAAAAACAAATGTTTTAAATAGGATAAAAGCTTTTGCCTGTATACCAAAGGAAGCTAGTTCATTTATTTAGTTTTATTTATTTATTGAGATACAGTGCAGAATAGGCCCTTTGAGCTGAGTCGCCCAGCAACCCTCAATTTAACCCTAGCCTAATCATGGAACAATTTACAATGGCCAATTAACCTACTAGCCGGTACGTCTTCTGGACTGTGGGAAGAAACCGGAGCACCTGGAGGAAACCCACAGGGTCACGGGGAGAACGTACAAACTCCTTACAAGACAGTGGCAGGAATTGAACCCGGGTCGCCGGTACTGTAAAGTGTTGTGCTAACCACTCGGCTAAAGTGATATTTCAGCAGTATTAAAGTTGTGTAAGCTTTTAAGTATCTTGTTCTTACATATTTGGACTTCTAGGATTTTATGCCAATTTCATTTATTGCACTTCAAAAATGAAAACTACTGCTTATCATATTGTGTTTTGTTGGAACTTAATGCACAGAAGGCATAGTCATTCCTATATTAAAATAGCAATTATGCTTCAGAAAATCCATCAACATTGAGTTGGTGGAATACAATATATAAATACATGTTTTTTTTTTAAAATGGCACTGACTCATTTACACCTCAAACATTTATTTGCAGCTCTTGTTTGGTTCTAGGATCAAATAACCATCATGGATATCCAGTCATTCAAGTGATGATGAATTTTGGATCAAGCAATGGATTGTAAACAACAACCCAGTGACACTGGTGATGCAAACAGTATTTAAACCAGCACACTGGATTAACAAGATCAGCAAGACGACAGGCAAAGACAACACTGAAAAGGGTATGGTTGAGCAACACGCACAAGATGCTAGTGGAATTCAGCAGGTTAGGCAGCATCAATAGAGGGGAAAAGGGAGTCGGAATTTTGGCCCAAGACCCTTCATCATGACTGGAAAGGAAGGGACAAAAGTCAAAATAAGAAAGTGGGGGGAGGGCGAGGAATACAAACCTGCAGCTGATTAGGTGAGGGGGAAGGTGAGTGTGTGGTGGTGGGGAATGATGTGACAAGCTGGGATGTGATAGATGGAAGAGGTAAAGGGCTAAACGAGAAGGAATCTAATACAGAGGACAGTGGACCAGGGAATAAAGAAAAGAAGGGGACCACAGGATGGTGATGGGTAGTTTATGAAGGCAGGGGAGAAGAAGAGTGAGAGGGCCACGAGGAAATGAAACAGATTGGAAGCAATGGAAGGGAAAGAAGTGGGGGCTGTGGAGAAGTTTCTTGAATTTAAGAGAAGTCTACTATATGTTTGTGCCTTCAGGTTGGAAGATACTAAGGGTTGAAATGCCCATTTTCAGCATAAGTGAGACTTATGGAATCCAAGACAATAATTTCCTTTTTCCAGAAATATCAAATGAAATTTTATTCTCATTAAAATGCTAACACTTTGCTTATAAAATTCACTAGGAATAATCAGCTCCCATGTCACTCCACAGTTGGCTGAGACCTCAGATGATATATCCCACCATTTAAAAGCAAGCACACCAAAGTCAGAAATAAAATGTAATACCTGTAACGTGTTGGGTCTGGTTTTGAGTATTGCATAGAAACATCAGAGACCAGTCAACAACTTGGAGGTAACACACATCAGTCAAAGCAGAACTTCCCGGAACCAAGACAGGCTCACACTTAATATAGATATAGAATTCAAACTGATCTCCAAGTGCTTTCTCCATTTAATTTAAATGTTTTAATGCCAAGAAACTAATTAAAGAGATGGTAATTGTGAGTAATGCTCAGGAAAGGCAATGCAGAATCCAACAATGAGATCTTTGCAAAATTTGTGGAACCAAAGTGCATGCGTACACACACACCCACCCACACACACCCACCCTCACAAACATACACACACACCCAACCCTAAAGGTCACAGTTTTGTTCCCTGTCATTATGTAGGTAGTGCTCTGTCAGACAGCACTGTGAGTCACTCATAATCTACGGCCTGTTTTAGGGAAGAGAAAGCCTGGCAATAATTATGGTTCCATTCACTATCCAATAGCTCCAGTGGGAAAATAATACTCTAAAGCTGAATCACAGCTACTTAATGAACACACAGTGAGATCCCTCAAGATATTAGTCCTAAAGCATAGCTACAAAATAAGGCAAAGATCCATCTCTCAACTTGCTTTCACCTGCCCCACCCCCACCCATACTGACATCCACTTAGCAAGATTCGAATCCTTAGCTGGATGTCCAGTTCATCCTGCTGCCCAATCCACGACTGAAAAATATTTAAAAAATTAAAACTGGAAATCTGAAATAAAAACAGAAAATGCTAGAAATGCCCAGAGAGACTGGCAGCATCTGTGGGAAGAGAAATAGTTAACTTTTCAGGTTAGAAATCCTTCAAGAGCACTTTTGATGACTGTTTCCCCTCTTAACCTACTACTCATCTTCTGTCTTATATGAATACACTCCTTTTGTCCCCATTTGCCAGCTGATTCTATTTATACACATACCACCAACACATGAGAAAGGGGAAGAGCAAATGCTGGAATCTAGAGCGAAAGACATGCCGCTGGAGTAACTCAGCTAGTCAGGGAACTTCTGAAGAGGAAAATGGACAGTTGATGTTTCAGCTCAAAACCCTTCATCAGTCCAGATAAAAGGAATTGATTCAAAATATCAACTATCCATTTCCTCCTGCCAGACCTGCTGAGTTCCTCCAACATCTCACTTTTAAAAAATATATGAAACAGATGTACACACAGCACCATGTAAGTATGTACATAAGAAAGGGTGAGCAAAGCCATGAGATGTAGGAGCAGCTAACAGAGATGATGATAACATGATTATTCAGATTTACTACCAGTTTAGCGTAGCCACTTTATACTAGGATCCAAATGTCATACTGTTCAAGACACCATCTGCTGCAGCTCAATGTGAAGAATGGCTTTTGAGGTGCTGGAGAGAACATAAAATCACCAAATAGCCTTTGCCTTGAGACATGAGAAAGAGAGAAAACTGAAAGAGGTAAAATGAAATAGTAAAGGACATAAGCTGTTAATAGAAAAGAGATAGGGAGCCATGTTAGAAAAAAAATAAATGATTTTTGATAGATTGCCAGAGCCAGAGGAAACACTGTGACACTCTGCCCTGGGTTACCTTTTGGTCCCAACACTGACTAACTTGTCCCACCATATTTTCATTAGTATTTTGCCAGAGGAAGGCATTTTCCCTACTAAAAAACATTCCATTATTGAACATGGCATGTTGAAGCCTCCTGCTAAAAAGACAGAAATACCAGAGATCAACTGGCAAAAGTTGATTACATTCTCGTACCATCCTTCCTTCATTCCTGAGCTATAAAAGGCAGATAGACTTTGCAAGGAGTTGTCAGCAATGCTTTTTTAACAATCCATGTCAAACAGATTAAATCAAGGATATATATAGAGAAAGGTGCTGGGAAAGTGTGAGTAACCATGACAGATCTCACCCAACCTGGGACCTTTCAGGGAGGTTGCTATGTAGCATCCACATCAGGACCACCACACTCAAAAACAGTTACTTTCCCCAAGCAGTAAGACTGATCAGCAGCTCCACTCACTAACTAACCCACCCTCACAACTTTATCATTTCCTGTCAGTCACCTTATGTACAGATACTTGTGTGCCTAGTGTCACTTTATCAATGTAATAAGTTATATTATGCATTTATATTTACTGTGTTATTTTTATTATTGTGCTCTTATCTTATTGGGTTTTTTTGTGCTGCATCAGATCTGGACTAACAATTACTTTGCTATCCTTTAAACTTGTGTACTGCAAATGACATTAAACAATCTTTAATTTTAATAATGATGCAGCTGTATTCTTAGTATGCAATATGCTTGAATCAGAATTTAGGATACACAAGATAAGCAACAACTTCAATCAATGGAAAATTCCTCACTTGAGCTATAATATTGTGATGTTTGATCCATACTTTACATTCTTCAAGAGCATGAGGCGTGCAATCTTAATATCATTGAAACATAGAACGTCATTCTCCTTTGGATAAGGCATTACAAATGCCTAACTTTGCAAATTTCTGTCAAAGGTTTTCTTTAGTGTCACCTCTCACTTAGTGACAGTGGATTCATCACTGGTCAGAGCATGAAGAATGCAAGAACCACTTGACAAACTTGAGTACAAGACAAGAGCAGATCTTAAACCAGTACTGACAGAGTTGTCAGAGATGCAGTCTGTCAGACTAAACAGCACACTCTGTCTGCCTTATTTACACTACATAAAATTTCACTATCTAACTATTTTTGAAGGTTTGGCATGACTCACCAGGTGATGTATCCTGTGCCTTCCAGAAGGGCTCCTTTTCTCACATTCTCCTGGAATTTATCAAGACTCAGAATCCTGCACATGCTCCCATGATTAACCAACACCTTAGTTCACAGGTATTTTTGAAATTCATTAGGGCCCTGGTTCCCTTGCTCCCTTAAGATTCACCAGAATCCCAGTTCCTGCAAGTCCTGAATCTTACATCATTCATGGGAGAACTTAACATTTGTGTAACATTTGGGTATACTAATTAAAAGCCTTTCATTTGTACGCATCAAACCCAAAGGGAGAAGTAGTCCTGGATTTAGTTTTAGGAATTGGAGGTGGGCAGGCAGAAGAAGCTGAGAGAGAACACTTTTGAGGTAGTGATCAGTTAGATTTGGCTTAGTTAGGGAAAAGGCCAACACAAAAATGAGAACATTGCTGATGTATTTGCTAATACTTACTGATAATTTAGTCGCATGTGTTCAAGGCACAAGAATGTTCATTTACAATGATACATAAACTGACCTTGTCAGCAACGAAGAGGAAGCTTTGAGGTCTATAGAAAGATTGCTGGGCAGAATAACAGAAAAGAGAATTTAAATAATTTAAGTGCCAAAAACTATACAATGAATGGGAGGATACAGAACAGGCATGGAGAAACGGAGGGGCCTTGAAGTGTATGCTACAGATTGTCAAAGGTAACAGGGCAGATAGGTGAGGTAATCCTATATTAGCCAAGACAATGAATACAAGGGACAAGGATCACAACGGAAAAGAGGAAAAGAATTTTCATAAATGTGTTAGTTGGTGTCCGGAACACCTGCCAAATGGGTGCCTGAGTGTCTATTAGCTAAGTTGTGCCCTGCAGGGGAACAGAGCTGGAAGATGGGATCAAAGTAAGTATTGTTTATTAACCACCAGAGACCTGACGGGCTAAATGCCCTCCTTCTGTATTATAAATGTTCACAGAAAAACAGCTGCATATTTCCTACAACACTGACATCGTTTAACAGTGGGTTAATTAGCTTGAAAGTGTTGTGACACTTGCTGAGGCCAAAGGTTTTATTAATGTTTTTTTCTTCAGAAACCTGTTCCAGATTTAAATTATATCCCAGCTTAAGGTTGTGCCGTTATTAAATATGCTGACTGATCTGCTCAAGCATGTCTCTGATTAAATTCAACAGTGAGTTTTGTTGTTTTATGCTATAAATATGTGTATCAGCTCATACTTCTCAAATCAGTTTGATTTGAACACCACAGAGATGTCATCTGATAAAATTCTACTGGTTTGTTTAAAAATGCAGTTCTCCATTAAAAGCTACATGAAACAGTCAAGCTGCAGCAGTGCATAGGCAGCCATTCACCTATTGTGCCTGTATCATCTCCTTCAAAGAGCTCCCCAGTAATCTCATTACTCTTTTCCCATAATCTGACAATTCCTTAATTTTATTAATATTTATCCAATTCCTTCTTAGATGCTACTGCTAAATGTAATTCCACTACCCTGCTCGGTCACTCCAAATCATTACTTGACCTCTTCAAAAGAATTCACCACAGAAATTGTGAACAGTTCTGAAGAACTGGCTGATTGTGAACTGAGAAGTATAACTCGTGTTGGCAGAATTCTCTGTATTATTGTTGAATCAACATATCTAGTAGTTGTTGACAGATTTCCTATTGTTATGGCTGGAACAAAAGAAATAACTTCCATGTACCAGTATTTTTAAAATTGGATAATTCAGCAGCATCAAGTTTATTACTTGCTTAACAAGATTCAGGCACAGTAATCTAGGTCAGCATTATGTAGAGCATTCCATTCAAATCTAAAGATAGATTCCTGTGCCGGCAAGGAAGATCAAAAAACAGTCATTGTACAGATTTAAAAAAAAATCAGAACCAATGCTTTCCAAAGCTATGCGGAGAAAGCATCACAAAGCTGCCCGGTTAAACACTGTCTCTCGGGAAGGAACTAAATTCTTTAAAAAAAACAAACCGTGTAAGTTCTGCAGTGAGGTTTTCCCTCTAACTTGAAACTTTTATTTATTACAGCTAACAATTCAGAACAATTTGGAAGGTGGAACACAATGAATGAAATTCCAATCAGAATGCTGAAAGTCCAAATAATTACCGTGCTTACAAAAGTATTAAGTGAGAAGCTTTAACATGATTTAATAAAAAGGCTGAGTTCCCCTCTGGTGGTCTGAAAGGTGACCTGGTATAGACCATCAAAGCGTGCATAAGGTGAGCACAGATGTTTCTATATGTACGGCAACAGAAATTATAGGTTTCAAGTACACACACAGACATTAATAAATTTTGTAAAGGACAGAGGAGAACATTTTTCATTTGGAGAATGCTTAGAACCTGAAACTTGTAATCACATTGAGCAGTTGGAAGATTAAAAATGAGAGAGGAAAACAGGCATATTGCATTCAAAGCTAAAGATAGAACTGCAAAGCATCTTTTGTAGATGATGCAGGATATGAAGAGATCTTATGGAGCATATGAGTGGCTTGTTTCGGTGCTGTCAGTCCTGTTGTATTCAATTAATGAGATTTAATCACTATCCTCACATTAGCTTTATGTTGCATTGTGCATCAACAGTCCCTCCCTCAATCTATAAAATCAAACTCATCAAATCTTCAATCTATACCAGGAACTGACTTAGTGATTGGTGAGGTGGTATTTTGTACACAGAACTCCACTTCACAAAAGTTACAAACTTTACTGCTGCACGGTAAATAAATCCAATAGCAAGGGACCCAACCCCATCACTAACAAGATTCAAAAGCCTAGGTATTGCAAGAAACAGGAAAGACCCAAAGTACAGATAATTAAATAAAGAGAAAGGAGCCTGCATGAGAAGTTAATAGTTTACTGATAGGCTAAATTCTACCTCACTCAGTCAAGTGCACTCTGTTTTCATTAATCTCAAGTCTTTCCGGATCGGCTCACCTGAATCAGCCCACACATCACTCATCACACCCTGTCAGATCTACTGGATATCAAAGCTATAATATGAAGATCTAATGTAAACTGCATCCTCTGCTTTAGGATGTGAGATGACATTGCAAGGTCTGGCTAACACCCCACAGACCAAAGGGCGGACAAAGGGCATTACAGAACCTTTCTGCACATCAGGCCTTTGATAAGGTCAATCCTTTGTACATAGAGTGAATGTTTCTGAGAGAGAGAAAAAAAACCTTCACAAGTCAATCAGACAAAAACACGAGAGAGAAAAATTCCTCAGCCTGTAGAACTTTATAAGTGGTTTTCCAGCCAGTTCCCTTGCTTATAGTGCACTTTTAGAAGACAGTTGGCCAGATACATTGATTGGAATAGTTTAGAAGATTATGGGCCAAATACTGACAAAGATTAGATTGGACGGGGCATCTTGGTCAGCATGGACCAGCTGGGTTGAAGAGCCTGTTTTTATGCTGTACGACTCTATGGGAGCACTGGCTTATTCATTCTTTCTGTCTCTACCCTCCAGCATCATCAAAACCTGCATCAGCTCTTACCACTTCCATAAGATATTAATACAATTATGCTGTTGTTCCGTTCATAGCTCCTTTTACTTAGTCCTGATATAAGCAGTCTGGACCCGAGCTTGCATCCAATCCTTAGGCTGGACATTTGACAATTATTTCCCTCTACTCTTTTCATTTTAAGCGTTGTGGTGTTGATGTACCAGCAAGAAATCAGCAGTCAGCATTGAACATGGATCAGTACAGCACAGGGACAGGCCCTCCAGCTTATATTGTCTGTGATGACCATAATACCAATTTAAACTGTAGATCTACCCACGAGTAATATCTCTCCATTCCTTGCCTGTTCACATCTGTCTAAATGCCACTTAAATCTTGTTATTGCATTTGCTTCCACTACTTTCCCAGCAACACATTCCAAGAACCTAACACTGTGTCACAAAAAAAAACTTGTCTGTAAATCTCCTTTAAACTTACCCCTTCTCACAAACTTATGCACTTTAGTATCTGGCATTTCCGTTCTGGAAAAAGGACAACTATCTACCGGTACTCTGTCTATAGCTCTTATAACTTTATTTGTTTCTATCAGGTCACTCTTCAGCTTTCAATATGCCAGATAAAGCAATCCAAATTTCTTCAACCTCTCCTCATAGCAAATACTCTCCAGTTCAGGCAAGGTTGTGGTGAACTTCTCCTGCCCCATCTCCAAAGCTTTTGCATCCTTCCTGTAATAAGGTGATCAGAACAATACATAATACTCCAAATAGGGTCTAAGCAAGTTTTTATACAGCTCTAAATTAACTTGCAGACTTCTATACTCAACGCACTAACTGATGAAAGCAAGCTTGCTGGATGCCTTCTCTTTCACAGTCACTTTCAGGGATGCATCGGCTTGCTCTGTACATTTGCAGATGAGGGGGTGGATTCATTGTTACAAGGGGAGAGGGTTGCAACGGGTTGAGTTTGGGGTAAGAGAGGGGATTATTGTGGAGAAATATGATGAGATTTGTGAAACTCCATTCCAACCTATACCTGTGAGACCTGTGGAACATTTAAGCTCAGATGCACCAAGTTTTAGATTTTAAACACCAACCTTCATACCCACTAAACAATACTACTGCTTCAGGCAGTTAATGCCAACATATAGTACATGCTGCTGACAGTGTCAAATCGTGTATTTTGTTTGCCATTACTTTTGTACTGTAACTCATCTGACACCATCTGTCTTTCTGGATTTAATCTATCTTTGAACATTAATTACTTCATGAGAAACATCATCTGACTGCTCAACACTCTCAATGCACTGACTGATCTGCAGCACTGGCACTCCACTGGGATTGATCAACTATAGATTATATACACATGGAAACAACCATCGCCATCTTCTGGTAATGACAGAGTGTGCAGAGAACTGGTAACATTAACCATAAAATTCACACAAAAGATGTACTAGTTTGAAAATAATGGAAAAAAAATCAAACGCTAGAAGTCTAAAATAATGTAGAAAATGCTGGAAATATTCAGCAGATCAGACCAAATCTGATCTGTGGGTGGGTGGAGGGGGGTGAGGGGAGATGGAGGGTGGTGGGGAGGAGGGAGGCCAGGAGGTGAGGAGGCGAGGATTTTCTGTTTTTATTTTCTTTGGCGGTTTGGACAAAAGATTAGTTACCTGAAAAGTGACCGTGAAAGAATACCCTGTTTTTATTTTAGATTTTCAACATCTGCAGTTTTCTGTTTTGGGTTTCTGTTGAATTCAGTGCCAACTCAAGTTTGAAGTTCCGTTCTCTGCGAGTTTGTACACCCTCTCTGTGAACACATGGGTTTCCTCTGGGTGCTGAAATTTCCTCCTACAGCCCCAAGCTGTGAGTAGATTAACTGGCCATTGTAAATGGTCCTGTGATTAGGTGGGTTGCTCGGCAGCACAGCCTGGCAGGTTGGAAAGACCTGTTCTGCACTGTAGCTCTAAATAAATAAACATGCTCCCTCCCAGGATGCCAACCTAAAAGAAACTCCACACTTCTCTTTGATGGGAGTTCCTTTTTTCTCATTCACCCTCAATGCTTTCTATATTTCTTCTTTTTTTTTGATATGTTATCTAAAATTGATTATAAAGATGCTCCTCTTTCCTCATGAAAGTGTCTTGTCTCTGATTCACTGCACGGGGATTCCAACTAAGATTCTACCTTTTCGCATTTCAGATCCAGTCAGCATTGTAGATATGTTCAAGGTATTCAGCATTTGTTGAATCGCCACTCTCGCCATGTTCTGAGCACTACATTTAATGCTATGGGAGTGTTTCTGACGTGCCCCTCAAAGCTGCTCTAGTCTGTACTTCTGTTTCATGCTCACTACATTCAGAATCGATAAAGACCTCCCCATCCAAAACGGAGAGCTTCAGAAACTAATTCTAATATTCCTTCTGCATTTTCCTCCACCCCATCATTATCTCGATGTAAGAAGATAGAACAGTACAGCACAGTGCAGGCTCTTCAGCCCACAATGTTGTGGCAACCTTCTAACCCCACCCTCCCACTTTTCTATCATCTACATGCCTATCCAAGTATCTCTGAGCAATCCCTAATGTATCTGCCTCTACCATCCCTGGCAGTCTGTTCCATGCACATCCACTCGGTAAAAAAAATACCTCTGATTTCCCCCTAAAATTTATTCCAATTATTTCAAATTTATGCCTCTTGTAATAGTCATTGCTGTTCTGGATAAAAGGAGCTGGCTGGCCACTCTACCGCTATTAAATCACCTCCCATCCTCTTTCACTCCAAAGAGAAAAGCTCTAGCTCAATCAAGCTTTGTTCATAAGACATGCTCTCTAATCCAGACAGTGTCTTAGTAAGAGTACACTGCACCCTCCTTAAAGTTTCCACATCCTTCTTATAATCAGGCGACCAGAACTGAATGCATTACTCAAAGTGTGATCTAACCAGCAGATCATAGAGTTGCAACATTACCTCATGGTTTTCAATTCAATCCCTTGTCTAATGAAGGCCAACACACCATACACTTTTCTTAACTTCCCTATCAATTTAAGTGGCAACTTTGAGGGATCAATCGATGTTCGCTCCAAGATTTTTCTGTTCCTCCACACTGCTAAGAATCCTGCCATTAACCTTGTACTGTCTTCATCAGGTTCGATCTTCCAAAGTGTATTAATTCACACTTGTCTGGTTTGAACGCTATCTGCCACCTCTCGGTCCAGTTCTGTATCCTATTAATGTCACATTGTAACCCATGGCAACCTTCTACTCTGCTCTCAGTACCAGCAACCTTCTTTGTCATAGAACCATAGAACATTACAGCATAGAAACAGGCCTTTTGGCCCTTCTTCGCTGTGCCGAACCATTTTTTTTTGCCTAGTCCCACTGACCTGCACCTGGGCCATATCCCTCCAAACCCCTCTCATCCATGTACCTGTCCAAGTTTTTCTTAAATGTCAAAAGTGAGCCCATATTCACCACTTCATCTGGCAGCTCATTCCACACTCCCACCACTCTCTGCGTGAAGAAGCCCCCCCCAATGTTCCCTTTAAACTTTTCCCCCTTCACCCTTAGCCCATGTCCTGTTTTTTTCTCCCCTAGCCTCAATGGAAAAAGCCTGCTTGCATTCACTCTATCTGTACCCATGATTTTATACACCTCTATCAAATCACCCCTCATTCTCCTACGCTCCAGAGAATAAAGTCCTAACCTATTCAACCTTCCTCTGTAACTCAATTTCTCAAGTCCCATCAACATCCTTGTAAACCTTCTCTGCACTCTTTCAACCTTATTAATATCCTTCCTGTAATAAGGTGACCAAAACTGCACACAATACTCCAAATTTGGTCTCACCAATGTCTTATACAACCTCACCACTACATTCCAACTCTTATACTCAATACTTTGATTTATAAAGGCCAATGTACCAAAAGCTCTCTTTACAACCCTATCTACTTATGACGCCACTTTTAGGGAATTATGTATCTGTACTCCCAGATCCCTCTATTCTACTGCACTCCTCAGTGTCCTACCATTTACCTTGTATGTTCTACCTTGGTTTGACCTTCTGAAGTGCAATATCTCACACTTGTCCGCATTAAACTCCATCTGCCATTTTTCTGCCCATTTCTCCAACTGGTCCAAATCCCTCTGCAAGCTTTGAAAACCTTCCTCACTGTCCACTACACCTCCAATCTTTGTATCATCAGCAAATTTGCTGATCCAATTTACCACATTATCATCCAGATCATTGATACAGATGACAAATAACAATGGACCCAGCACTGATCCCTGTGGCACACCACTAGTCACAGGCCTCCACTCAGAGTAGCAATCCTCCACTACTATTGTCAGGTTTCTTCCATTGAGCCAATGTCTAATCCAATTTACTACCTCCCCATGTATACCTAGTGACTGAATTTCCATGCGGGACCTTGTCAAAGGCCTTACTGAAGTCCATGTATACAACATCCACTGCCTTCCCTTCATCCACTTTCCTGGTAACTTCCTTGAAAAACTCTAATAGATTGGTTAAACTTGACCTACCACGCACAAAGCCATGCTGACTGTTTCTAATAAGTCCCTGTCTATCCAAATACTTGTAGATCCTATCTCTTAGTATTCCTTCCAATAATTTACCTACTCCCGATGTCAAACTTACCAGCCTATAATTTCCCGGCTTAATTTTTGAGCCTTTTTTAAACAATGGAACTACATGAGCTATCCTCCAATCCTTCAGCACCTGACCCATGGATACTGACATTTTAAATCTTTCTGCCAGGGCCCCTGCAATTTCAACACTAGTCTCCTTCAAGGTCCGAGGGAATACCCCGTCAGGTCCTGGGGATTTATCTACTCTGATTTGCCTCAAGACAGCAAGCATCTCCTTCTCTTTAATCTGTATACGTTCCATGACCTCCCTACTTGTTTGCCTTGTTTCCATAGACTCCATTCCAGTTTCCTTAGTAAATACAGATGCATAAAAACCATTTAATACATCTCCCATTTCTTTTGGTTCCATACATAGCCGACCACTCTGATCTTCAAGAGGACCAATTTTATCCTTTACTATCCTTAGTAAGGGATAAAAGGTAATACTGGATGTACCGGTTCCGACTTGCATACAAATCCAACTTAAAGACAAGTCATCTGCAAACTTACTAACCCACCCTTTCAGTTCCTCAGTTCCAAGTTATTTATAAAAATCACAAAGAACAGGGATGCCAGAACTGATCCCGCAGAACACCACTAGTCATGGACCTCCTGGCAGAATACACTCCATCTACCCTCTGTGGGCTAGCTAATTCCAAATCTATGCAGACAAGAGTACAAAGAAGCTTTCTGATAAAGTCACCTGCCATACTGTCCTCTAATCTACAACAATTCAGGTTATTTGGTGTGCCAAATCTGACTCAAATTACCATCTACAAAAATAAATATAAATGCAAGCACTGCCAGCAACACCCACATATCAACAATAAATTCCACCAACCTCAACACGTTCAGATTATATGCTGGTAAACTGGTGGCATGCTCAGACGCAGTGGTCACTCTGGGGTCAACCAAAGGCACATTTGTTTGGTCTGTACATCTTTTTACAATTGCAAGTCACCGTGGATTTATAAGAACATCAAGTACTGCAGAACTATCCATCAGCAAGTTGCTCGATAGTGATGAAGATGGACTTATTGCACACCATTGCAACACACTCAAAATGCTGGAGGAATTGAGCAGGTGAGGCAGCATCCATGGAAATGAACAGACAGTCTACTTTTCAGGCTGACTGCCTTCTTCAGGGCTGCATAATGCTATGCTGTCACCCGGACTGTTTGTGGGCCATTGCGTCAAGAAGGTGTTTGGTGCAAGTGATTGTCTTGAACATTTTTATAAGGATCGCACATCTCTGTTGGACAATGGTAACACAGAATACTGTAAATACAGCTCACTGGCGAGACCGATGGCAGGGAAGCTACATTGCTTCAGTTGTGGTGAGGACTACGCCCACACCACAGGAGTCGCCTGTTACAGCCATCCAAGAGAGGAGACACCAAGACAGTGTGGGAGATCCTCCATGTGGTGTGCTAGAATTTGTACTGGGTTGGGAGCTGGATCTTCCCAACAGTGCTGCCCTCTGGTGTTCACTCGGTGGAAGGACAAGCTGGAACAACCTCCAGTCATGCCACTCATGAACTTGGGCTATATATTGTTTCGTCTTGGTACTGTATGTTTTCCTGAAAACATAATCATATGTGCTATTTGTGCTATGTGCTGTTGGTAATGTGTTTTGCACCTTGGCCCAGTGGTACTCTGTCTCACTCAACTTGTATGGTTAAATGATGATTAAACTTGAACTTAAACTTAAAAAACTTAAAACATAATTATTACTAACTGCAGTATGGTATTGTCATCTCAGTTTTTTCTTTGCCTTGACACAATCTGAACCAGCAGCATTTAATTCACTATGCACTAACCCTAACATGCAATCAAACTTTACTACCCAGATTTTAATTCAGTTTCGCAATGTAATTGAACACTCCAGATTCCCATATATCTGGCTAATGGCCAAAGTGAATCACTGACACTTGCAGCAAGCTCCTGAGTCAAGGGGCTTATTATGATCAAGTACAGAGCACAAATTACTCTGCTTAAACCAGAGTAAGTAGAATGAAACTGGGCTTACTGAATGCCAATGACATCTGCACCTAATAAGGATGCTCGAATGGATCAAAACTTAGAAGTTACAGTTGCCTTAGATTCAGTGTCAGCCGGTGTTCAGTGGCTGTATTTCCCAATGTTGTGGCTGCAGGATCTATTCAAGACTACTTGAGCTCAAAAGTATAATGGATCTTGCAGTGTATGGACATATGACATACAGATAACACCCTTCAGAACATTATGCAAGATCAATGGCATTATTCAGCAAAAAGCAGCCAATTCTGGCCTGGGTCAGCATTCATTCCTCAATTACCACACGTATGCTAATGATTTCATGGTCGTCACATTTGCTGTACACAAGCAAGCTATCACCCTTCCCCCATTATAATCCTTAAGGTGCTATGGTCTCTTCAGTAATTAGTAACTATGGTCTCTTCGCTATTAGGAAGGAAGCAAGCTATATAAATACAAGTCTTATTAGTGAGCAAATTGAATATGGTAACTAAAAACTATTGATCCTTTTCTGTGAACTCCACTGAAGGATAGCAGATGTAACCAGGCTTTGACATTTTTGAATTGTATTTATATGGCAGAATTCCTTTAGTCAGTGGTCAGAACGCTGATGCTCTAACATTTGTCCAAATTGACGGTGGATTTCAGAAGCTTGATAAAACCAATAGGAAGTGAGCAAACTGCCACCTCATGTATGACCAGAAACTCAGTGGGCCACTCCCTTGCTTATCATTATCAGTCTACTATCCTTGGTGACACATCATAATTTGTGCATTAAGATTCATTTCACCCCTCACTCTTGAGATACAGAGAGTCATCACAAATAATGTATTGCCATTTCCTATGAAGAGGTCAATAGAGTGGAACTTATTTGCACTTAATAAAATGGAAAGCACATTTGCCTTTATCTGTAAAATGCACCAAGAGTTAGTCCTGTCCCTCAAGGCAATCTTCTTAACATGTGATTCAAAAGTTCCATTGTGTTGTTCAAAGTAAAACTCAAGGACAGGACTCACATTCATTATACAACTTAATATTTCCCAGTAAAAAATGAACTGAATCATAACAGCTTCTGAGCACCTATCTATCTCAACTATACTTAATCCCATTTATCAAATTCAAGAGAAGAGTATGATAGGTTATTATTTCTGCAAACACCCTTTATACAATGAGCTTTTTTTTTACAGGTGATTAGGTGTCACTTTAGAACTTTATTGTTATAGGCTAATGAAGGTTTAGGTCCTGGACCAATTTCACTCATATTTGCTCCATTTAAGATGCATTGCATGAAATAGGTCAAAACTTAAAAAATGGTTCTTTGATATTTGAAGAAATGAACTCAATTCAGGAAGTGTCAGCCTAAGACTGAGGTCACCAAATCCAACTTACACAACTGAGAGAAAAAATATCCTTGGTGACATTCTCAACTTGCAAAATACATGCAGATTAACTAAATGCTTGAGCACTGGTGTGTTATTTTCTTTTTCTGCAGCTGACATTCAAAGAAATTTAGATTTATTCAGATGCAAATCAAAGAATATGACTTTAAATGAACAACAATTCTGCCCGTGAACCCACAGCGGTGGAAGACTTGAATTTCTTTCACATATTTCTTAACCTCAGGACATCCCAGAGCATTTTGTGATCCGTGAAGTGTTATTAAAAATTTAGCAACTACTATGTGGGAAATGCAGCAGCCAATTTGCTGCAAAGTTTCCTTGGATTTTAAAACTGTTTCCAAGGCCTGTAAGGAACATAATGTAACCATACTATTCAAGAAAGAAGATTGAGTTAGTAAATAAAAATCAGTAGAAACAGAAGAAAATGTATGTCCAATGAGCAATGGCATCCCTTCTATATCATTGTAAGAAGAGACAAGAGAAAAACCTGGTATTATCAAAGATATGGTTTCTTGGGGCATTGAGAAACATAATGGGAACTGCTCCAAGTCAGGTTTACTGCAATCTGAGTCACTGAGCTAAAGTACACAATTATAGGCATAGAGTCATACAGTCATACATTTCAGCCCAAACTGTCCATGCTGACCAGTCTAAGCTAGCCCCAGTTGTCTACATTTAGTCCATATCCCTCTAAACTTTTCCTATCCATATACATGAAGTATGAGTGCATGTTCAAAGACCAACCTCAAAGTCACAGCTGATTCATTAACTGAAGCATATGACAGAGGAGGCTTTACAAAGAAATCTCCAAATAACAAAGGTCCTCTACCAAAGTAACCACCTATACAACGCTTCCCTTTAACAAATGTCCTAGAAAATTGAAGCCAGTGGCAGCCAACACTCATAATGAAATTCATTGCTATTTTTACTGTGCTGGCACTGTTAACAGCTATCTGAAGACAAGTTTGCTAGAAGATCAATCTAGTAGAAAGCTCATAGGCTATGGGCAACTGTAATAACTGCCCTCCAATACAGTTCTGAAGCACAGATCATATATATAGGTGCAGCAGGCACCTCAGAGGACTAGAGACACAAAATGGATACTTTCTCCACAAGATTAATATAGGAAGGATGTGAAAGCTTTAGAGAGTGCGGAGGATATTTACCAGGATGCTGCCTGGATTAGAGAGCACATGTTATGGTTGAGTGAGCTAAAGCTTTACTCCTTGGAGCGAAGGAGGGCAAGAGGTGACCTGATCGAGGTACTGTACATAAGATGATAAAAAGCAGAGATAGAGGGACTTATCATTCACTACACATGACCAGGGCAACAGACACATGGGGACACCATCATTTGCATGTTCCTCTCCAAGCCACATAATCATCCTGACCTGGAGATGTGTCACTAGCCATATATTTATCTGTTAAGATATTTCAGAAAACTAGAGATTAATTTTTTTAAATAAGCATTACAAAAATAAGGGTACAGTAGAATATTCCAAATGTTGCTTCAATTGAAAGAGAAAGTTAAGCCAAACCACAGTATTAGCATTGTTAGAATACCATATTACCCATCTCCTTCATGAGTTTCTCAGAGATAACAGCATTGCTTCAGTTGTCAGTGCAGGTCAAGCTTTTCAGTGTTTAATCAATTGTAAATCGTATGTCTAATTCACACACTAGAAGATGGCATGGAAAGGTTCAAGGACCCCACTAACAATTAAGGCCAAGCAAGAGAATACTGAAAAGTGCATCAGTAATAGGTCAGATTCAACATTCAGATCGGATCAACTAGGTTTTTAAAAAAGCGCAATGTTCAGGACTTCACAGATGCCATGGATAACACTCCAAACATCTACTTCCTACCATTGAGTGATAGAGTAATGCAGTGAAGAAACAGGCCCTTTGGCCCAACTGGTTCCTGCTGACCACAGTATGCTTCCTGCTAGTCCCAGTTGCTGCTTTCAGCCCATAGTCCTCCAAATACCTCTTAAATGTCATATTTGTACTCACCTCAATTACTTACTGTGGCAGTTCACTCCAGATACTCAGTACCTCAGGCAAAGAAGCTGATTCAGGTCTAAATAAATCTCTCCCATCTTATCTTGTACCTGTGCCCTTTAATTTTGAAATTCCCCAATCCTGAAGAGAAGACTATGAATGTCCACTTTATCCATACTCCTCCTGATTTTATAAACTTCTGAGGTTTGTCTCCACTCCAAGGAATAAAAATCCAGCATCAACAAACTCTTCCTATAATTCAGGCCCTCGGTTCCAAGCAAAACCCACATAAGTCTCCCCTGCACTCTTGTCAGCTTGACAACGTCTTTCCTTTAACGGGGTGACCAAAACTGCACGCAAAACCTCAAGTATGGTCACACCAACAACTTATGCAACTGCAACATAATATCCCTACTCCCAAACTCGATGCCCCAATTGATGAAGGCTAGAATGCTAATGGGCTTTTTCCACTACCCTGTCCATTTGTGCAGCTGCTTTCAGAGAACTGTGCACTTGTACTCCAGGCCACTCTGTTCCACAGCACTTGTGAGTACCCTGCCATTCACTGCATTCCAGTGAATGCAAAACCAGTCTGTTTTGAATGTCAAAACTGCAACACTTATCTAAATTGAAACTATTTGCATTCCTCAGCCCATCTCCCTAACTGACCAGGATTTCTTCGTAACTCATTGAAAATGCCTCACTATCAACAAGGTCCCCTAATTTAGTATCAGCAAACTTGCTAATCGTACCATGTACATGCACATCCAACTAATGAGTAACAGAGGCCCCAGTATTAACCCTGGGACATAGGCTAGTCACATATCTGCAGTAGGAGTTCGACCTTCAACCACCCCCTATGCTTCTCATCTTTGAGCCAATTTTGAAACCACCTTGCAAGCTCTTCCGGAATACCATGCAACTTAACCTTCCAGATCAGCCTGTCATGTAGAACTTTGTCAAAAATCTTACTTAAGTCTACATTAACAACATCCACAGACTTACCTTCAAAGTAAATTTAATATGAAAATACATATACATCACCATATGCAACCGTGAGATTCAATTTCTTGTGGGCATACTCAATAATCCATAGAATAGTAACCATGAGAAATCAATGAAAGACCGCGCCAACTTGGGCTTTCAATGAGTGTGCAAAAGACCACAAACGGTGCAAACACAGAAAGAAATAATAATAATAAGCAATAAATATTGAGAACATGAAATGAAGAGTCCTTGAAAGTGAGTCCATAGGTTGTGGGGACATTTCAATGATGGGGCAAGTGAAGTTGAGTTAAGTTATCCCCTTAGGTTTAGGAGCCTGAAGGCTGAGGGGTAGTAACTTTTCCTGAATGTAGTGGTGTGAATTCTGAGGTGCATGTCACTTCTTCCTGCTGGCAGCAGCGAAAAGAGAGTATGACCTGGGTGGTGGGGGGTCCCTGATGATGGATGTTGCTTTAATGCGACAGCGTTTCATGTAGATGGACTCAATAGTGGGGAGGGCTTTACCTGTGATAGACTGAGCTGTATCCACTACTTTTTGTAGGATTTTCTGTAAAAAAAAAATGGCTTAACCATACCAGGCTGTGATGCACACAGTCAATATACTCTCCGCAGAAGTTAGACGAAGTTTTAGATGTCATGCCGAATCTTCAGAAACTCCTAAGGAAGTAGAGATGCTGCAGTGCTTCCTTCATAATTGCACTTGCTGCTGGGCCCAGGACGGGTCCTTCCAAAATGATAACACAGAGGAACTTAAAATTATTGACCCTCTGCCCCTCTGATCCTCCAATGAGGAGACCTTTGGTTTCCTTCTCTTTAACTCTATAATCAGTTCCATGGTCTTATTGACATTGAGTAAGAGGTTGTTATGGTAACTCAGCCAGATTTTCAATCTTCCTCCTGTATGCTGATTCATCACCACCTTTGATTCGGCCTACGACAGTGGTGTCATCAGCAAACTTGAATGTGACATTGGAACTATGCTTTGTCACACAGTCATAAGTGCAAAGTGAGTAGAGCAGGGGGCTAAGCACACAGCCTTGTGGTGCAGATGTGCTGATGGAGATTATGGAAGAGTAATTGTTGCCAATCAGAACAGACTGGGATCTGCAGGTGAGGAAATAGAGGATTCAATTACTCAAGGAGGTATTGAGGCCAAAGTCCAGAAGCTTATTGATTAGTTCTGAGGGGATGTATCATATTGAATGCTGAGCTGTAGTTGAGAAAGAGCATCCTGATGTGTGCATCTTTGCTGTCCAGATGTTCCAGGATGAATGAAGAGCCAGTGAGAGGCATCTGCTGTGTACCTGTTGCTCTGATAGGCAAATTGGCAGATCTAAGTCACTTCTCATGCAGGAGTTGATTTGTTTCATATCACCTCTAAAAACACCATCATGTGGCTGTAATTCTCTATGATCTAGCTACACAGAAACCCCGATTCTGAGAGCGACACTCAAAACAGATCATTCAAACAATGCGGAAAAAGTCCTTAAAAGCACATTAGATCTGTCATATAATCCAAAAGGGAAAGACCAAGATTCTGTTAACAGTATCTCAATCATATATGCTTATATTTAACACAATTGGGTCAAAGATACAGGTCTGGAAATCCTTCAATGTCTAAAAGGCCATGTTAAAGTGACTACACAGCTAATGTCATTTTTCTCTGAAGCCTTTCGGAAACAATATTGAATCAGGCGCCAGGTTCAAAGGAAGAGAGGATGGAATGTGAGGAGGTGGAACAAATACAAAAAAATACAATTAAAAGGGAGCCACTAGCCAGAAGACTGAAGAATTCATCTTCCTGGCATCAAAAATATATATTGACTCCTTCACTGACAACAAACCAGGCAATTTCCACTTAAGGTCTGCTTTGCTGTGAAAGGTCCATGTGCTTTACAATCCTATAATTGCAGAAGAATTTTGCATTAGAGACTTCATTCTAGGTTTGGAAATGGAACTGTTAACATCAGCAGTGAGATTTAATAAAGACACTCCCATTCACATATTACTTCATCCATTATTGCATTTTGATTATCAGACCAAAATCCTTTGCATGATAACTCGAAAACATTGTATTAAGTAATATAGTTCCCAGCCCATAGGATTTTATACCAGGTCAAAACCAAGGCAAAGAGGAACCCACTGAAACAATTGACTGTGCTGTCTCTTCAACTGCAGGCTTCTATTCCAACAATATTTTTCTGCTCCTCTACAACTTCTACATTTTTCTTTCCAAATACGCATTGAATTCTGTTCAAAGCATGTTAAGGACATAAGTCAACAGCTACTTGTAATGAGCATTTCACATTTCTGTAACATGCTGAGGCAAAAGATGTTTCAAATCTGCCTGGCTTGTTGAGTTCCTCCTGCATTTTGTCTGTGTTTCAAATCAATGTCCGCTTTTTATCCTTTGGTCAGCTGAAAAATAAAATACATTTAGACAGGTACAGTTGCAAAACAAAAGTTTGTGAACCATTTGCAATTACCTGGTTTTCTGCATTAATTACTCATAAAATGTGATGTGATCATCATCTAAGCCACAATAATAGACAAACACAATCTGTCTAAACTAACAACGCACAAAGAATTGCACCTTAAATGTCTTTATTGAACACATTGTTCAATCATTCACAGTCCAGGCTGAAAAAGTATGTCAACACTTGTAATTAACAGCTGGTAGAACCTCCTTTTGCAACAATAACTTCCACCAAACATTTCCTGTAGCTGCCAATCAGACTTGCACAATGGAGAGGAGGAATTTCAGACCATTCCTCCATGCAAAACTGTTTCAGTTCATCAACATTTCGGGGATACCTTGCATAAACAGCCCTCTTTAGGTCATGCCACAGCATCTCAATTGGGCTCTGACATGGCCATTCCAAAATACAAATTTTCTTCTCTTTAAACCATTCTGTTGATGATTTACTCACATTTCAGATCATTGCCTTGTCGCATATCCAACTTCTATTAAGCTTCAGGTGACGGACCGCTACCCTGACATTCTCCTCTAAAATGTCTTGACAGAATTTTGAATTCATTGTTCCCTCAAAGATTGTAAGCTGTCCAGACCCCGAGGCAGCAAATCAGCCTCAAACCATGATGCTCCGTTCACCATGCTTCACAGCGAGGGTGAGGTTTTGGTGTTGGTGTGCTGTGCCTTTTTCCCTCCAAAAACAGAAGTGTGCATTTCTGCCAAAAAGTTCAACTTTTATCCTATCTGTCCACAGAACATTGTCCCAGTAGCGTTGTGGAACATCAAGGTGGTCTTTTGGAAACTTGAGAGCAGTGGTTTCCTCCGTGGTGTCCTTCCATGAACACCATTTTGTTCAGTGTTTTTCTTATAGTAGACACATGAATAGAGATTTCTGAGGTCTTTTGTTGTTACCCTTGGGTTCTTTTTCACCTCCTTCAGCATTGATTGATTGGAACACCTGACTCCAAATAGCTTTTGTAGAAGGCATTACCCCAGAGGTTCACATACTTCTTTGAACCTAGACTGTGATTGTTTAAATGCTGTACTCAGTATTGACAAGAAGTGGCACAATTGTTCATGTGTTACTAATTTTGTCAAATTGTGTTTGTCTATTGTCGTGACTTCGATGAAAGTCAGACCACATTTTATGCATAATTAATGCATAAACTAGCTTAATTGCAAAGAATTCACAAACTTTTTCTTGCAACTGTATAGAGATAGGAAAGTGTAGAGAAATATAGGCAAAATACAGGCAAATGGGACTAACTCAATGCACTTTGAGTAGCATGGATGAGTTATCAAAAAGCTTGTGTCCACACAGTCTTTGACACTACTAATACTATTTATTATTATTTATTTAGTGATGCTGCATAGTGAGGCCTATTTCAGCCATTCAAGACACGCTGTCCCAGGAACACCCGATAAACTGAATTTAACCCTAACCAATTCATGGCACGTCTCTGGACTAACTACTACTATTGCTAATACTACCATGACTACTAGTAATATTAATAATTGGTGACCACTTTCCAGAAGCAGAAGAGTTGACTGTGACAATACCGGACGAGGTGGTTAACACAAAAAAATCATTAACAATATATAATAAAAGACCAACAAATTCAAGATAAATGCAGAAAATGCCTAGGGAAACCAGAAACAATCCAACACATTACAGGATCCTGCAGCAGTTTAACTTAATCTGATTACTCACACAGGCACAATCAAATGGCAAACATCATTTACCCAAATCTTGCGTTAAAATACCAACTCATAAAAGACACCCCGTACCTTACTATAAATACAAGCCTGATCCAGTTTTAGAGTTGGAGTCCCACAAATTCTAGTACATATGATCAATTATTATAGATAGGATTATCCATAATAACCGTCTGGATATAATATTACAGGATAAACAAGCAAAAACAACTTACTGAATAGATATGCACATTTCAACACACATAACATACAGAAATCAATAGTGAAAATAACATAAATATAAATTAAAATAGGAAATTGAAAGACTATGGAGAGTGAACAGGTACACATTGTTCCAACAGTAACATCTACAACCGGTGCCATCCAAGGTCACTACACAAAAGTATTAAACAATTAGGCCTACACTGCAATATTGTCATAAATCTCTAGAAAGCTACAGTATTAAACACCACTAGAACATCCAGAAGTTCCCAGCAATTGAGAAATGAGTGTGCTTGGCTATGCCTCTACCTCAAGTTTTACCAGCTTCTAATATCTACAACTGGTATCATCCCAAAGTCATCACACAAAAGCATTAAACAATTAAGCCTATACAGCAACACTGATGTAAAGACACGTTTTAGACGCGGATGATTTGCAAGTATACACTCCTTCATCAGTAAAGTTAAAGCAATTAATTCAAATAGTAGAACTATTTTCTAAAGGTATAAACATGATCTTTCTACTAGATAAGTGCAGAACATTAAACATAAAAAAGGTGCAACAGAGCTTGTAGAATATAAAACAGAGCAGCAGGATACAATTCAACCAATGGATGATTATGAAACATAATACCCAGGATAACAACAAGTAAAGAAAATAGATCATAGTGCGATAAACTATGTGATAAAGGCAGAAAATATAACAACGGCAATAAACACTTTCACGATACCCATATTATCTTATTCTTTTGGCATAAAATTGTGGTCTGAAACCAATCTAGAAAATTTACATAGAAAAATAAAAACAAATGAAAAATTTTAGAAAACACTATGTACACTCGAATGTGCTTAGACTAATACTTCCTAGAACAGAAGGAGGAAGAGGAATAACAACATAAAAAATTTACACAATGGTCAGATAAAACTTCTAAAGATATATTTTCATCAACAAAAACAGGATTCAACACCCCATGCAAGCATTTGTAACTCTGATAATAAGTACACAACACTAAACTTAAATGAATGAACAACACAGAAAAATGAAGAACTTATTGCTGAAGAAGAAAAAAATAACCAATGGAAGAGCATGACCTTCCATGGAAGACATCCCCATGATCTGAGCAGACTAGATGTTCACAAAGAAGTGTTGAATGCCTGGCTCAGAGTTAGAGACCTCTCCCTAGAAACAGGGATTCCTGATGGCAATACAGGACCAAATGGCTAATCAAAAAAAATTACAAAAATACATAATTTAAGACCAACAAATTCAAGACAATAAATGTAGAAAATGCCAAGAGAAACCAGAAACAATCCAGCACATTACAAGATCCTGCAGTTTAACTTCATCCTATTAGTTACACAAGCACGTGGCAAATATCAATTACCAAAATTTTACTTTAAAATACCAGCTCATAACAGACACCCCATACCTTACTATAAATACAAACCTGATCTAGTTTTAGAATCAAAGAACTACAAATTTAATTCCAACTGATCCATTCTTACAGGTAGGGCAATCCATAATAACCATCTGGAAATAATATTGCAGGATAAACAAGCAAGAACTTAAATTGATATGATAGATACTCAGATATAATAGATATGCCCACTCCAAACACACAAGACATGCGGAAATCAATAGTGAAAAACATCAGAAATACTGTATGCTGAATTAAAAGAGGAAATTGAAAGACTTGGAACATGAACAGGGTATATATATATTGTCCCGAAAGTAATATCTACAATTGGTATCATCCCAAAGTCACTGCACAATAGCATTGAACAATTAGGCCTACACAGCAACATTTATGTAAATCTCCAGAAAGTCACGATACTAAACACTACTAGAAACATCTGAAAGCTCCTAGCAATTGAAAATGAGCGTTCTTGGCTATGCCGATACATCAGGTTTTACCAGCTTGAGCTGAGAAAAACACAAGTACAATAATACTTATTTTACAACACTTTTCATACAGATGATGTTCAAAGTTCAAAGCGAAATTATTATCAAAGTACATAGATGTCACCATATACAACCCTAGGATTTCTTTTCTTGTGGGCATACTCAATAAATCTAATAACCATAATAGAATCAATGAAAGACCATACCCAACAGGGCAGATGTAGTTCAAAGTGCTTTACAATGGGACAAAATGCAAACATGAAAATAAAATATAAAAATAAACATGAAGATAAAAGACAGAAAGATGTTCATTAAAAGCGAGGTTAGATAAATAGGTTTTGAGCAGGTGTTTAAAAGTGTCAACTGAGTCTGCATCCCTTAAGAGTTTCTTACATATTGAATTCCACAGTTTACGAGCATAGGTTTAAAAAGCCTGACCTGCCACTTATCTTTTGAGGGTGACTATTTAAATTTAAGAGACCGGTGGAAGAAGACCTGGGAGTTCGAGCTGGATTATAAAATGAAAACAATTCTGCTATGAACTTTAAAGAGAACTTTAAAATCATTTCTAAAAGATCCAGGAAGCTAATGCAGAGTAGCTAGGATGGGAGTGATATTGTACTGCGCAAAAGTCTTAGGGGCATGTAAACAAATTCTGTAAAGTGAAGATACTTTAAAAAAATAATGAAAAGTTTCTAAATATGAAAAAATTTACTATTAAGAGCAGTAACCAGTAAAAACAACAAAATTAGATCAATATTTGACGTGACCACCCTTTGCCTTAAAAACTGCATCAATTCTCTTAGGTACACCTTTGTGCAGTTCTATAAGAAAATTGGCTGGTAGGTTGTTCCAAGCATGTTAGAGAACTTGCATAGTTCTTCTGTAGACTTTGGCTGTCTTACTTGCTTCTGTCTCTGCACGTAATCCCAGACAGCCTCGATGACGTTGAGACCAGGGCTCTTTGAAGACCATGCCATCTACTGCAGAACTCCATACCCTTCTTTTCACTGAAGATAGGTCTTTATGACCTTGGCTAAGTTTTGGGGGTCATTGTCCTGCTGCAGAATGAAGTTAGCATTGATCAGACAGCTCCCTGGTAGTAATGCCAGATGGACAAGAATCTGCTTGTACTTCTCAGCATTGTGGGTTCCATTAATTCTGACCAGACCACCAACTCCACTCGCAGAAATGCAGCCTCAGGCCTGCAGGGTACCTCCATCGTGCTTTACTGTTCACTGCAGACACTCACCAATGCAACACTCTTCAGCTCTTCTATGGACAAGCTGTCTACTGTATGAGCCAAAAGTTTCAAATTTCGACTTGCCAGTTCAGAGCACTTGCTGCCATTGTTCAGCACCTTAGTGCTTTGTGTGTAGTTGAGTCTTTTGGCTTTGCTTCCACTTCAAACAAATGGCTTTTGGCAACAATTCTTCTATGTAGACCACTTCTGACAGAGTTCTCCAGACTTTAGATGGGAGTACAATACATGGGTTCCAGTGGTTTCTGTGAGCTCAGAGCTGATAGCAGTGTTGGACTTCTTCCAATTTAGAAGGGATGTTAGTTTGAAGCATCTCTCATCTGTTGGCCACAATTTCTTTGTGCTTCTTTAGAATAGCTTGGAAAGCACATCTTGAAACTCGTGTCTGCTGTGAAATTTCTGCACGGGAGAGATGTTACTGCTACAAAATGACCACCTTGTGTCTTGTTGCTATGCTCACACTTGCCATGGTGCAATAATTGATGATTTGAAAGTTAACCTGTGACATCTACTATATCCTCACCTTTTAGCTCAGATGTCCTTCGCCCAGTTTGGTTCCTACTACATTCGTTTCTGTTCCAGTTAATCAGTTTAGTTAATTGAACTCATTATGTCATTGATCATTAGTACCTATTTGTTATCTTTGTTTAATCATGCACTGGGCTATATACCTAAAATGTAATCAGGTTTTTATTTGAAAAGTTGTCTATCACTTAATATATTATTTTCTTTAATTAAATATAAAAAAATCTCTAACATTTAATATTTTGGAAAATGTATGTTTGAAATAGAAAATTCGGTCTTTTCTACCAACCCACTAATGCAGAAGACAAAAAATAAACATTTCAAACAAAATTTATATTTAAAAAATCTAGGCTGCCAAAGACTTTTGCAACCGACTGTAAAAGTTGGTTTTTACAGTCATCCTGGTTTTAGGTAAGAGTCTAGCAGCGGTATTCTGAATGAGTTAAAGATCAGTAAAAAGAGCATTGCAGTCATCTAGTCTATTCAATATAAAGGTTTGAGTTAGTTTTTCAGCATCATTACGTGATAATCCTTAAGTGTAGCATATTTCTTTATGTGGTATTTAAAACTCAAATCTGAACCAAGGATAACACCCAGGCTTGTTACTTCTGATTTTACAAGGATTTACAAGTTCACACGTTTATCAAGAAGTTCATCTCTTTTGGCTTTGGGACCAACTAAGAGTATTTCAGTTTTATCTTCATTTAGTTTTAGGAAATTATTGCTCATCTATTTGTTTAAAGGAGCCATACCAGAAGTCAGAAAAGATAGGGTACTATCATCATCAGGCTCAACCAAGATATACAATTGTGTAAATCTGCATAATCATAAGACATAGGAGCAGAAGTAGGTCATTCAGCCCATCTAGTCTGCTCCACCATTCCATTGTGGTTAATTTATATTATCCCTCTCAACCCCATTCTCCTGCCTTCTTCCCACAACCTTTGACACCCTGGTTAATTAAGAACCTATTAACCTCCGTCTTAACTATACCCAATGACTTGGCCTGCACAGCTGTCTGTGGCAACGAATTCCACAGATTCACCACACTCTGGTGAATCAAGACTACTTCCCTGAGCAACACCAAAAGGTACATTATATCTCTTCGAAAACTGGCCTCCAAGACAGATAAAAGATTTTCTCGCCAAGATATATGAATGAAACCAATTAAGGGTACTACCAAAGAAGTCAACCCAGTTTTCAAGGTGACCTAGGAGAACGTTGCAGTCAATTGTGCAGAAGACAGCACAGATCTAGAAGAATTAGGACTCTTTTGGCATCAATGCTGAGCCTAAGGCTGCTGACAATTACGGTAAGAGCCATCTCTGTGCTGTAGTTTGCTCTAAAACCTGTCTGAAACTTTTCAAAACCACTGTTCTCTTCAGAAAGTTGTCGCGTTGGTTGAAAATTACTTTCTCGAAAATCTTTCCCAAAAAGGGAAGATTTGATACACGCCTGTAATCAGTTGGTATCTCACTAACAAAATTTGGCTTTTTAAGTAGGAGTTTGAAAGCCATGAGATTGAAAGCATCTGGAAACACTCCAATTTCAAGGGACATGTTAATAATTTTCAGAACAGAATTAAAAATGCTATTAAAAGAGTCTTTAGAAAGTGTGATAGGGACAGGGTTAAGATAGCAAGTAGACTGTTTACTCTTTGTGACAATCTTATAGAGCTCAGAATCAGAAATACTCGTAAATTTTGACATGGCTGTCATCTTTTTACAAGGTTGGCTATATCTGTAGCTATGCTCTCCCAGATGGAAGTAATTTTGTTGATAAAAAATATTGTGAATTTCTCACATTTTGTGGCAGATGTTTGACTGAGGACATTAAAGCTTAAGGCAGGATTCAGCAGTTGGTATATAGTTGAGAACAATATTCTTGAATCATCGCTGTTCTCTGTAATAATCTTGGGAAAATGGACTTTACTTACAAAGCATATAGCAGCATTAAAGGAGGTTAGTTTTTCCTTGAAAACATTATGGAGGACTTCTAGACCAGTTTTCCTCCATTTTCTCTCAGCTACTCTGCATGATCTCTTGGGTTCGAGGACAGAATTGTTTAACTACGGTGACGTTTTACTAAGCGATTTCTTTTTAACCTTATGTGGGGCCACTGTGTTTAATATATTTGTCAAGTTATCGTTGAAAGAATCAACCATTTCATCTACTGAGCAGTTTAGGTCACATGGATCAGATAAACTAGCTAGCTCAGAGAATAAGTTGCATTATAGCACCAAGAAACTGTTTTTTAACTGTAATTTCTTCTGTGGCCTTGATTACAGGCAAGAGGGCATCAAAAGCACACAAAAATTATCAGGGACAGTAGTATCAGACAGAGACATTAATAACATTTAACCCTTTTGTCATTGCTAAATCAAGTGTATTTCCAAGTTGAAGGGCTCAGTGACATGCTGGGTAAGATTTAGGCTCTCTAGTAAACAATGAATTCAGTTTGTATTTGAGGGAGCATTAAAATGAATAATCAAATCACCAGTGATGGCAATCCTGTCATAGTTCAATACAATAGAGGGTAAGAATTCCACAAAAAAGTAGTCATTGGATTTAGGAGGGCAATAAATGACGACACAGAGAACACTATCTACATCACAAATTTTAAACATATGTACCTCAAAACTTTAAAATTTGTTGACAGACAGCAGATTGCACCTAAAATGCTTTTTGAACATGGTGGCCAGCCCGACATCTCAGCCACTTGGCCTTGGTACACTGAAACTGTCACCTTCGGGGGGCACAGTTCAGATATCTGGCTGCACTCATTTGGCTTTAACTAGCTCTCAGTTAAGGATATAAAATCACGGTCTGTAGGGGTATTAAAGTCATATTAAAAAGTGATCTCACATTTAGAAGAGCCAGCTTAAACAGAGTAACCTGGAGCGGATGCAACAGGAAAATAGATTTTAAGAGCAGAAGGATTATTTTTGTCAACACCTTTAACAGAATATTTCAATCTGGCGTCCTTCCCGTGACAATGGTCTGAACAGGATGGGTAACATTTACGGAAAAGCTGGACAGCAAAGAGGAAGTTATTACGAAAGACATAATGGAAACTATCATTGAATGTATTCAAAGTGCGATTGATAAATCCTCCAATAACCAAAAATCGATGGGATAGGATAGAAAAAGAGAGCTGAGGATCATCCTTGATCTTATTTTATAGCAAAGCAGGGTTGAGGGACTGATGATCGAATTCTTGCTTCGGCTTCTGTCCTTCTCTTGCCCTTCAATCCTTTTCTTTGATCTATCTCTTGAATTTCATTCAATATGTTGACAATTTTTCCTTCAATCAACAGTTCTGGAGAGGAATTCTACAATAATTTGATTGTCAAAACAATATATTCAATCTTGGTGTTCTGTCCACTTGAATTTGTAAAGTATCTGTTTACCATTCCTGCTCAATCTATTTATAACTTTACATTTTAAATGCTTATTTTTTAACAAATAAAATATTAAACCCTTCTTGGTAGTTGTTTTCCTTCATGACAGGCAGTGACTTACAGAAACTACAAAGCACCCTTCTCTTCAACCATAATATCCTTCAATTCCTGAGCAACACAATACCCATTACAGTAATCTAATATATCAATATTTTACTTCTGTTATAACTCTACCATTCTGTTATGTTTTATAGGGGGAAAAATATCTGTCTGAGATTTTGCCTTGAATATCCTGAAAAATTATATTACCAAATTACTTAGTGATTTCAATGTGCTACCTTCCATAAAAAAACATTTAAAAAGAACAAATGCACCCCTCTCTGATTTTCTCTACTAGGCTCTAGCCCATTACAATATGGTTGCAGGGCTCTCTGTAACTTCCACAGTCTCTGTCAGGATCCCACCACCAGTCACATCTTCTCAACTCTCCTTTCGGCAGGGATCACTCTCCTCATGACTCCCTGGTCCACGTGCCCCTCCCCACAGATCTCCCTTCTGACACATATCCCTGCAAATGTGACAAGTGGCCTGCCCCCACACCTCCTCAATCACCACCATTCAGGGTTCCAAACAGTCCTTCCAGGTGAGGTGACACTTCACCTGCATGTCCGTTGGGTCATTTTGCTGTACCCGGTGTTCTCGGCGCGGTCTCCTCTACAGCACTGAGAACCAATGCAGATTGACAGACCACTTCATCAAGCACCTTCGCTCCATGCACTGCAACAGCCAGGATCTTCTGCTGGCTTCCTATTTCAATTCCACTTCCCGTTCCCACACCAACTTATCTGTCTTCCTCTACCTCACAGTGAGGTGAAACACAGGGCAGAAAAGCAACATCCAATATTCCATCTGGGTAGTCTCCTACCTGACAGCATGCACATCAATTTCTCTAACTTTTGGTAACTACTCTCCTTGGTTTCCTCCCTCCCACCCCACCTTTATTTACTCCCCCCCCCATTTTGGAGGGCCTCTTGACTCTTTTCCTCCCCTGTCCTCATGATCTCCCATCTTCCTTTTATTCTACTGCCATCTCCTATCAGATTCCTTCTTCAGTTCTTTACCTCTTCCATGCATCACTTCCCAGCTTCTTGCATCATTCCCCCCTCTCACACACCTCCCCTTTACCTGGTGTCACCTATCACCTGATAGTTTCTACTCTTCCCCCCCCCCCCCCCACCCCACCTTCTTACCCCTTCCTTACCAGTCCTGATGAATGGTCTTGGCCTGACAGTCTCTCTCCCTCCATTGGCGCTGTTGGACCTGCTAAATTCATCCAGCATTTTGTGTGTGTGGATCCAAGATATTCAGCTTTTGCAGAATCTCTCATGTCTAGCCCTTTCCAGTATCTTATTAATACTTCAGCCCTTTTTCTTTTGGTTTCCGAAGGAACCCATCCTATCATCGTAGTGTATGATCAGCTTAGGTGGTAGCGTTGAATTAGAATATTAGGAGTAACATATACAAAATGCTGGTGGAACTCAGCAATCAGGCAGCACCTATGCAAAAGAATAGAGTCGACATTTCGGATCGAGACCCTTCATGAGGACTTGTGTTTAGAATATTAGTAGATGATATTTCAACCAAAATATACAAATCAGCAGCATGTGCTCTTATGAAAATTTGCTTATTTATGTAATTAGTTCATTTTCGGTTCCTTAAGGTTATTATAGCTGGGGGTGGTAATGGAGATAAGCTCCCACCATCTAGTAAATGCTCCCAATGGCATGCGCCTCAAATAGCCTCCAACAACCAAGTCCAGCTACTGGCCTTCACGTGTGGCTTAGCTACTAAGCCCAGTGGAACCGTTTCTACTGGAAAACATGCAAAGGCGGATCACTGGTGCCTTAAAACCAGTCACTTCGGGAAGATGGGACTCGTCAGCTGTAGTTGGCAGCCTACCTAGAAGGAAACTCTGAGCTTGAACGTCCACTGCCTTGCAGCTATAGCCACTTATGGGGCAGGCTTCAGGATAAACCCAGAGGGAAAAATCCGAAGCTGGAATCCCTAGGGCAGTCCTATGTTGGGTTCAACGCAGACTGGTAACTCCTACGACTGGTGCCAAACTGTATCGGTCTCTGCCATTCCTTTGGGTTCATCAGATGCATGGAGAAGGACAGCTTGTTCTGCATATCGTAGTGCCCTGGCTTGTGTATCTAGACAGCTAGGCTGCAACATTCATAGTGGACACTGACCAATGGAGGCCTCAGCTGATATTATGCACAACCTTTTTCTTCAGAACTCCACGATGTGGTAGAACAGGGTAGCATAAATCTGGGGTAGGTTGGCAATGGGAATTAGTAGTCAACAGACTCCCAACTGCAAGAAGAATGTAAAAACACAGCCAGCAAGTGAACTCAGAGCAGAAGATGGGGATGGATACACAGGGATTTAAGGACTAATAAAGGGACCCAGGCAAGACTAGCTCTAGTTTTGGACTGTTTTAAGGTGCAGTGCAGGGAAGAGCCTGTGTTTCCACAGAATTCAAACAGGAAAGGTAATCTTCTTTATTGAATATGTAAGCTCTTAATCAAAGATAGATATATGATTAAATTTGCACATTTATTGTTTAAATATACTGATTGCAAAACCAATACTTAGAGTGCCTACAGATATAAGATTGTAGCTTTGTGTGTTTATTCAGAAATTCTGGAACAGAAACAACACAATCCAATAAGAAAATCTCTGACTAGGGAATCTGATTAGAAAGTTAGTGATGTTGTTAAGGATGGGACCTGAGCCTCACTGTGGCTGGAGGTATATGTGAAGCTTTAAATCAGAGAGTTTCTCCCAATTACCTGTTAGGACTCACCTTGCCCCTCCACCTCCTAACACCAATGCAATGGAATTCCCTGTCAGGATCCTGGCCAAACGGGAGAAGTCTGAGTGACGGTCAGGTGCCTTCTGACAGACCCTTTCATACATCTCAAGCTGAAAGATAATAGGATCAAAAATCACAAGCAGTAGATGACAAAGACAACAGAGTAAATGTTCCCAATGTCTGTAACATGGATAATTTCAAAATTATAACTACTCTATGTGCTTTCACAATGGCTGAGACCCTAACTTTCATTGCAATTCTATTCCAGGAGACAGGAAGGAGAATACTTCCAATATTCTGAAATGGGCTACTTTATGAGAATAATAATCGTCCACACCACACTGGGTTTCACCGGGAACTCTAATATTGTCTAGATTCACCATTGTGACTGTGCTCAATGAACATAGCTTTGCCTGCTCCAAAATAAATTATCATCATTCAGGATCATCTCCCTTTAATACAGGCAGTCTCCAGGTTACGTATGAGTTCCGTTCCTGAGTCCGTCTTTAAGTCGGATTTGTACATAAGTCGGAACAACTACATCCGGTATTATTTAGTGTCAGTTAGTCAAACGTTTGTCTTAGTATATAGCATATATTTTACCTTTCTATGCATACAAAACACTTAAGAAACGGATGTATTCCAATAATTAAACCACTGAGTTGCTTAGTAATAATTGTAGCTTTCATCGGGGCAGGGCCTTTCACATGTTCCATTATTCTCACTTTATCTGTTATCCTTTAAAATTGTTCCGATTGTTGACCGACTGTAGCCTAACACTTTTCCAGTGACTGATGGTGTTTCACTTCTTTCCAAATGCTTTATTATTTCCACTTTATTTTCAATCGTGATCGCTTCCCGTCAATGGAACAGAAATACTGAGGGCGGCGGGTCCCGAGCTCCACCGGCTCCCAAGGTCTGCTGGGTCCTAAGGGCCACCGCACTGAGACAGGTTAAATGGGACAAGTGGGGGCTGTGTGGGGTTTGGGTATTTAATCCTCCACAATATTCCGCATGGGAATTTAAACTGGAGGTGGCAGTGTTTTTTTTACGAGGTCGAGTTGCAAGCTCGACATCAACCCGGCACGGATGGTATGGGAGTCACTGGATCGACATCAACCCGGCACAGGAGTGGTCTATCACTGGATCAAACTCGGAAACCCCCGTTCTTGAGCCTGGCACTGATCTCACTGCGCCATCAGCCGACCTGAACAGTGGGGGGGGGGGGGGTCAGGGTGAATCTTACTAAGAAAAATTTAAGCCAAATACCAAGTTTACCACTCAAAACAGTGTCAATGGCAATGACTTAAAATGGCGGACGGCATCGCAAACCGACTTAAAATGGCGGACAGCGTTCTCCTTCCTCGGTTCATAAGTACGAGTTGTCCGTAAGTCGGACGTTTGTAACTCGGGGACTTCCTGTACTTCGGCCCCTTGGTCACAGCATAAATTAACGTCTCTTGCTCAATAACAGGGACTACACCTGAAAAATCTCCAACAAGCTCAATGAGTTTGAAAAGATGTGAATTGCCAAAAAGTACAAGTGCTCACCCATTAACTGTTACTCTCCCACTGAATTAGGCTTTACGTAAATTAACCAGAATAAGCTATGCAATGGAAATGAGCAATTCTAAAACACAGGCAATGAACTCCATTGGCAACAGTTAAAGGAAACTCCTGCAACCTTGAGGCTATTCACCTTCAACAAATACTGAGCTAGGTTTGGAAAACTGCAGTGCCTGAGTGATTTTTTTTTCTTCACACAACAAATGGGTCAGGTCAATGTGACTCGAAGATAGATGGACGTACCAGTAATACTGCGTCGTGCAAAGCCACATCCAATCAAAGTAGCCACCACTACAGAGCTAAAATTATTAAATCTCATCCTTACCATTTCCTTCATCTGCCCTTGACAGTCAACTTAAATATCAATTGTCCAACTCTATCTGGTGCTCCAAGGATTAGTAGTGCTTAAATCAATCATTTTCATTTTGGCACAGCTGATGCTTTTCCAATGTAGGAATTTCAACTCGACTTTAATTCAAAACCACTCAAATATTTAATTTGCTTGGTACAAACTAATTTCCACGCCAAATAGTTTTCAAGTTTACAGGACGGGATTCACTTGCTTACTGACTGCCCTCGGTGGTCAGGTCATTGCTTTCTCTGTAGCTGCACATTAAATCTAATACAGTAATTAGAACTCAATCTATTTACAGGTAGCAAGTTTAATCAATTATTTCTGCTTAGATCGCTGTTGCTGGAAAGAATTTAATTTAATTTTCATGGGAATTAGACATAATGTCAAATGAAATTTCATGCCAATACTGCTTTCTTGGAAAATTTCAACAATTTTACAGAGATCATAATTGTTAAAACACATAAGAGAATATAACAGATGCTTCGCTCCACAGCACCCACTGACCAGAAATGTTTAATATAAACATTGCTAAAATATTGTTGTCAACACTCTTAGTACAGCTTACATTTATTTTAGCACACACTTGAATTAATACAGTAAATATCATCTTAACCTCTACCACTCAGGCCAAGATTCCAAGTGCCATGGCTCCTAGGTGCTGGAATTCCATCTCTTTTTCAGCTTAAAACACTCCTTTAAAAACGTGCATCACTAACCAAGCTTTTGGTCAATTGCCTTAATCTAAGGAGAGATTAGAGGCTTACTAGCAAATTGTTCTTCAAAACACTAATAAAAACTTCAGAATTTACGTTATCAAGATATTGTATTAAATTCTATACAATTAACATACGCCATCTCATGCCCATTGCAATACAATTCAAGATGGTCATTATTTCTGAGCTCTTCACAGTTTCACACAGTAATTTCATGATTATCTGCATTCACCATGTTGAGTGGATGTGAATTCTTATGAAATACACCCTCAACCCTCTTACTTATTGCATCATACATGAAATGTAACTGCAGACCATACATGTGTGCACCTGTAATAACTGCAAAGAAAGTGTCCAAAACCATTCACTGAATATGCAATTTGCTAAAGCAAAGAATACAAGTTTTGCACCCTCAGCTTAAACGTTATTTGACAGTCAAAGCATGTTCAGATCTTCAATGAAAAGCCTTTATTTCCCTATTCATCACAGTGAAATGAAATACAGACTGGAAAAAATAACATTGAATACGCTGCCATTGGTAATTCCAGCTTTAAACCCTGTTTCGGGCACTATGCTATCTACAGAATAGATCTCCGACAGATCTAGATTTGAAACTCTTTCCACCCCACATGCAGCTGCTTCCGGATTGCTCCCCATAATTTGCAATGGGCAGGAACTGAGCACAGAGGATGATCTTTATCCATGGATTCAGTTATTTTATTGCTTCATGAAAAACGCAAAAGAATCAATAAATCTTAAAATTAGTTTATCCCTTTTTCAACAATATTAAGATTCCTTGTTACTAAGGATGGCAAATCAGTTGAATCTGTCCCTAAAATGCAAGTGGCGAGATGTATTGAATCAGGAGAATCAACTATTATAGGGGTTGAATGGAAAACTGGATTGGACCCACAGGATTGCTTATATCGAGTTCGGTTGAGAGGGAAACTGTGTATTATCATGTACAAAGGGCAGTCTGATATACAGTGCAAATATTGGATAAGACAGAGCTCCAGACATGGAACTCCCTGAAATGAGTTCCATGAAGACATTTATAATATTTCTGATTTAATTAAACCAACACTTCCTTACCAGTTTAGGCAGCCTCTTGCGAGAGAAGATTCGGCGCGGACAGCAGAGGTGAAGGTGACCCGAACACCAACTCCTCATGTTGAGCCACTCGACGGTCCGCGATGGTGTTGGCCCATCCTCCTTGTGGAGAAGGATAAGCTGCTTGAGGGCTCGCACTGCTGTATTCTCCAACATGCGCTCCAGCTGTAAACAGACCACATAAAAGGACTGTGTCTTTCAAACATTTTTTTTAAAGATTAATTCTCTGAAGCATCACTGTCTTGCTGCCATGCAAATCTTAAGCCTAGAAAAGGTGGAACTAGTCTCTCACGTGCAGCCACAGGCCACTGTGGCATGTAACCCTCAATAGATCACTATCAGTGTATTGATTGGAAAATTGGTTTATTATCATCATCTGTACTGAGATACAGCAAAAAAATTGTTTAGCATGCCATCCATAAAAATTATTCCATCACATTAGTGAACTGAGGTAGTAGAAGGGGAGCAGAAACAAGGTGCAGAATGGCTGCTTCTCATTACATTCGAGCTGTTTCATAGCAAGTCACAGTACTGCACGACAGGTGCAGTAATTCCTCTGTATAGTAGTTATCACCATTCAGTTGAGAAACAGTGTGGAGAAGACAAAAATCAGCAGGCAGTAAAGGAAACTGAACCTCTCCAGTTAGAGCAGTAATGTGACAGAAAGTTTTATTAAGGACCAATTTAATACTATCATTCACCCTTATCGCATCAAATGTCATTCTACCCAAGGACAAACAAAAATCCACTGGTATTCAAAGCCAAACAACAGAAAGTGGGCAGGTGCATGATTGAACGTATTTTCAAAGAACTTCAATATTGGACCCACCTCTCCAACAGTTGGCTCCTGCTCTCCCAGTCCAACAATGAGAATGCAGTCAGCCTGTCTGATACAGCGCTGGGTCCAGGGAGTCATGCTGCTATCAGACTGGTACAACACTATTCGATGGATATCTTCCTGTTGTGCTAGCCAGCTTGACAGCCGATACTCATGAATACTACAAAGACAAGAAAGGTATAATAAATCTCAGGAACAAAGCAACTAAAGCCCACAGCACCTTGGTCAGTCTTCTAGAAGAGAAAACAAACAGCTTGTGAGAAACCACTTGCAGAACAAAAACCACAGTATAAATGGGAACAAGAGAGCAAGGGAAATAGAATGGAAAGCCAGATATTCCAAGCAGTGGAAGGACAGAGACAATGCAATATTTATATTGTGACTAAAAGAAAAACCAAACACAATTAAGTGACCGACACATGAGACTGAAAATGCTGAGATCTTGGATAACAGACAGAACTCCAGAAGAGCTCAATGGACCCAACAGAAATTGTGAAGGTGAAAGGTACAAGTTGACATTTTGTGGCAAGGTGGACAGAAATGTTTGTCAATATATGCAGCACAGAGGCAGGGGTAATACCTCGATGATCCTGAAATTTCAGTTTCTGAGGCTGACATGCAAGCATCCTTCAAGAGGGGTACTTGGATGAATACTACAGACCTGCACTGATCAACAGCCTGGAGTGTTCACTGAGATTTTTAACCTCTTGCTTCAGCAGTCTGAGGTACCCACCTGCTTTAAGTTGGTGCTAATTAAACCAGAGCCCAAGAAGAACGTGGTAACCTGCCTCAATGACTTTGGTCTAGTAGTACTTAAATCCACTGGGATGAACTGTTTGAGGGTGGTGATGAAACATAGCAACTCCTGCCTGAGAAGCGACTTGGATCCGCTCCAATTTACCTACTGCCACAGCAGGTGCAATTTCATTGGCTCTTCACTCACATATGGAACATCCGGACAGCAAAGATGCATACGTCAAGATGCTCTTTATCGACTATAGCTCAGCATTCAATACTATCATCCCTTCAAAATTAATTAATAAGCTCCAGATCTTGGCATCAATGCCTCCTTGTGCAATTGGATCCTCAATTTCCTCATTTGCAGATCCCAGTCAGTTCAGATTAACAACATCTCCACAGTCTCCATCAGCACAGCTGCACCACAAGGCTGTGTGCTTAGCCCCCTGCTCTACTCACTTTGCACTTATGACTGGGAGGCTAAGCTCAGCTCCAACGCCATACTTATATTTGCAGATGACACCACTGTCATAGGCCAAATCAAATGTGGTGACGAATCAGCATGCAGGAGGGAGATTGAAAATCTGACTGAGTGGTGCCAAATAACAACCTTGTACTCAAAGTAAGCAAGATCAAGGAGCTGATTATTAACTTCAGGAGGAGGAAATTGGAAGTCCATGAGCCAGTGGAGAGGGTCAGCAACTTTAAATTCCTATCAGAGGACCAGGTCTGGGTCCAGCACATAAGTGCAATTGCAAAGAAAGCAAGACAGCACCTCTACTTCCTTAGGAGTTTGTGAAGATTCGACATGACATCTAAAACTTTGAGAAATTTCTATAGATGTGTGGTGAAGAGTATATTGACTGGCTGCATCACAACCTGGTATGGAAACACTAATGCCCTTGAACAGAAAATCCTACAAAAAGTCATGGACATGGCCTAGCCCATCATGGGTAAAACCTTCCCCACCACTGAGCACATCTACGTGGAGCATTCTTGCAGGAAAGCAGCATCCATCATCAGGACCTGCCACCCAGATCATGCTCTCTTCTCACTGCCACCATCAGGAAGGTGGTACAGGAGCCTCAGGACTCACATCACCATGTTCAGGGGCAGTTATTACCCCTCACTATCAGGCTCCTTAACTGGATGGATAACTTCACTCAACTTCACTTGCCCCATCACTGAACTGTTCCCATAACTATAGACTCTCTTTCAAGGACTCTTCATCTCTTCTTCTCAATATTTATTGCTTATTTATTATTATTTCTTTTTGTCTTTGCACAATTTGTATTTTGCACACTGGTTGTCTACTCTGTTGGTGCAATCTTTCATTGATTCTTTTATGGTTATTACATTTATTGAGTATGCCCACAAGAAAATGAACTTTCAGGGAGGTATATAGTGACATATGTACTTTGATAATAAACTTACTTCAAAGTTTGCACTCTTACTTCCCACCTGGTTTCATTTGCTCATCATTCCCTTACCTTTCTGTACTACCACCTACCAGCCTCTAACCCACCCTCCCTTATACTGTTAAATACCAGCAATCTTTCCTCTTACCCTTTCAGTCCTAATGCACAGTCTTGACCAGAAACACGGACATATAACTTGCTGGATCTACTGAGTTTGCTCTCTGTTGTTATAATCCAGCATGCAGGAATTTCAGTCCAGTCCTTAAGACTCCCTATTGTAGGATACTTCATCGTGATTCACCGTGATATTTAGCAATCTGCTCCATTCATATGGTGTTGCGCCTCCCAGGATTGAACACTACAGACTAGATGACTCAGAGCAACACACTAAGTGCTGGAGGAACTCAGCACATCAGGCAACATTTACGGAGGGAAGTGGACAGTCAGCATTTCAGTTTGAGATGCTTCATCGGGACTGGAAAAAAAGATGAAAGGTATCCAGTTTAAAAAGACGGAGTAAGAGCTGGCAGATGATAGGTGGATCCAGGTGAGGTTAGTGGTGATAGGCAGAAGAAGGAGGGAGGAGAGTGGGAATAGCATCAGAAGCTTGGAGATGATAGGTGGAAGTGGCAAAGGGATGAAGAAAAGGGAATCTGATAAGAGGGGACAATGAAAGGTTGGTCATGACTGGAATGAACTCCTGCCTCAGCAAGGACCTGGACCCATTGCAGTTTGCCTATCGCCACAATAGGTCAATGGCAAGTGCAATCTCAATGGCTCTTCACGCAGCTTGAGACCACCTAGACCAGTGGTCCCCAAACTCCAGGCCGTGGACCGACACCGATCCGCGAAGCATGCAGGCAGCGGTAGCCGGGACGCACTCAGCAATCGCCTCTGATCTGGGCTGATATTTGCTTGCCGGGTGGCACCTAATTAATCAGCTTGTTTATTTCAGCTTTTTTCTTAAGGATGTGCTGGGTGCGAACCGGCTACTGCTGCACCCCTCCTGCATGCTTCGCGGATCGGTATCAGTCCGCGGCCCAGAGCTTGGGGACCACTGACCTAGACAACACAAACACCTATGTCAGGATTCTATTCATCGACTATAGCTCAGCATTTAAAACCATCATTCCCACAATCCTGATTCAGAAGTTGCAGAACCTGGGCCTCTGTACCTCCCTCTACAATTGGATCCTCGACTTCCTAACCGGAAGACCACAATCTGTGCAGATTAGTGATAACATCTCCTCCTCACTAACGATCAACATCGGTGCACTTCAGGAGTGTGTGCTTAGCCCACTGCTCTACTCTCTATATACCCATGACTGGGTGTCTGGGCATAGCTCAAATATCATCTATAAATTTGCTGATGATAGAACCATTGTTGGTAGAATCTCAGGTGGTGACAAGAGGGCGTATGGGAGTGTCGCAGAAAGGCAGCGTCCATTATTAAGGACCCCAGCACCCAGGGCATGCCCTTTTCTCACTGTTACCATCAGGCAGGAGGCACACACTCAGCGATTCAGAAACGGCTTCTTCCCCTCAGCCATCTGATTCCTAAATGGACATTGAACCCTTGGACATTACCTCACTTTTTTAATATACAAGGGTATATTATTTCTGTTTTTTGCACAAATTTTAATCTGTCCAATATATGTATACTGCAATTGATTTATTAATTATTATTATTATTATTATTATTATTATATTATTATTTTGTGTTTTTTTCCTCCTATATTATATATTCCATTGAACTGCTGCTTCCAAGTTCACATCACATACCGGTGATAATAAACCTGATTCTGATTCTGCATCTAGGTTTTTCATTACCTAACAGTGATCTCAATAACATAAATAAGCAGTACATCAAATAAATAGCTAAGATAAGGAAAGGCTCATCCAATGAAAAGTCACAAATGAGTATTGTAGGAGAGTGCAGTAAGGCTTCCACAGTATCACAATCAGCGCAATGATCATAAAATTATTAAAAACCCATTGGGTTGTAATCTGTGCTGGTTTTAATAGATTAATCTCTCCCAATTAGAAACCAAAAAGGAAATGATTGGAATATGCAGTGTCTGTGGAGTGAGGAATATTCAGTTAATTTTACAGATGAATAATGCACAGGGGAACTGAGCGTTTCTCATACAGGGAAAATGGGTTATCTGAAATTGTTGTATTTACTATAGAGGCTGGAAGGCTGTCATGTGCCTGGATGGAAGACAAGGGGCTGATCCCCAACCCTGTGTTGGGTCCTGTTGGAATAGTGCAGGAGACCATCAATCCATAGGTCATATGGGGAGTGGAAGGGAGAATTAAAATGACAGACCGCTGGAATCTCAGGATACTGAATGAAGACATTTTGCAAGAGGAATTGTTATTGAAAGGCATTAACTCAGCATACGTTAGAGAAGGGAGCTTTCATAAACTCCTTAAAACTAATCCTGCTGCCCTGCTATTTCTCTTACTGCTCTGCAAGCTTCACCTTTTGAAGTTCACATTCCACTTCCTTTTAAAAGTTGCAGCTTTCCCAGGATCTTGGGTCAACAGCCTTCACCCATAGCTCAGCACACCCCATGTCACATCAGATCCAATATTTCTTTGGGCAGATTGTTCAGGAACAAATTCCTCATAAAAAAACAAGCTCCAGCCTTGTCAAGGAGACCCTGTGGCGTACAGGGGCTACTGGCAAAACACGGTAAAGTTTGACCAAATGCTACACAGAATACCGTAACAGCCGGCTAAGTCACCAACTTCAAGCTTAGCCAGCTGTCAAACACTTATCTGCCATTCACATTCAAACACCTTGAAATCAATTGTATCATTTTAACAATGATTGAATAAAACTATGCAAAGAAATAGAAAATACTTCAATGGCACAGTGGAACAGCTGGTAGAGTTGCTGTCTCACACCTCCATGACTCTGGGTGAATCCTGATTTCCACTTTTGACTGTGCGGAGTTCTCCCTGGACCGTGTGGATTTCCACCAATTGCTCCGGTTGCTTCCCACATCCCAAAAATGTGCTGGTTGCTACCTAATTGGTCACGGTAGCATAGAGGTTAGCACAATGCTATTACAGCTCGGGGTATCGGAGTTCAGAGTTCAATTCTGACATCTTCTATAAGAAGTCTCTGTACATCCTCCCCGCGGAACATGTGGCTTTTCCCCAGATGCCCCAGCTTCCTTCCACAGACCAAGGATTCTCTGTAGGTTAAGTGGTCTTAGTAAACTGTCTCGTAATTAGGTTAGGGTTAAATCGGGGTTGTCGGGGATTACTGGGGTGGTGCAGACCAATTGGCTGAAAGGGCCTACACTGCACTGTATTCCCCAAATAAATAAATTAAAATTACGGGCAAGTTGATGGGTATGTGGGGAGAATAATGGGTTAAGGCAGCGATTCCCAACCTTTCACATACCATGGACCAGTATCATTAAGGAGCCCATGGACTCCAGATTGGGAACCCCTGGGCTTACTGATAAAATGGATCCTTAATTGCCAATATGGACTCAATGGGCTGAAAGGCCTGTGTCTGTGCTGTATCTCCATGACAATTATAGATATTTAAACATTCAGCCATTCCTGTTGTGGAAGTGACATGGATTGCTGACACTCCACCTGGTCTAATTTCAAAAGTACAGGTGCTGGAATATTTCAAGAAATTAATGCTCTGCTTTGGACTCCATGAGGACTTCAGCGTCAGAACACTCTCAGGAGATCAATGGTCAAGAGTCCTCCAGATCGTTTGGAGTCCCACAAAATGCTTGCACAGAAGTCCCAAGCTCCCACATACATTAAAGAAAAATCCAGGTCATTGAATCTCTTTCCACTGCCTTTCAGATGATAAGTTTCCTGTACTAATGCAAAGTGCTTCTATTCCCTCCAGATCTGGATATTTTACTTTTTAAGTTCTGTCTTCTGATTGCTAACCTCCCTGCTGTTGATGTATGTAGGTTAGCATTACCCAGAATGGGCTTAGCAATACTATGATCATATCTCTGAAAATAATTATCTACCTACTGTGAATCTGAAATAAAAGCAGAAAATAATGTATCAGCACTGTTGGATGGTCACACTGATAACTTAGTTGAGGTTCAGTTTCAGAACTGAAACATGACAGATCGAAAAATATTCTAATAAAATCAGGAAACTGAGCAGATACTGCAGGTAGCACGAAAATTAGTGAGTAGTGTCTTTGAAAAGCACATTTATGATACTTTAGCTTGTTAACAATCCTCTTGTGGTTCCATATAATGGTAGTGGGTTTGGAATTGAGGAAGTTGGAGATTGAGGAGTGAATAAATGTACTGCAGAGGCTCTTGCAGCTTTTCATTACCTATCTGTGATCTTTGTTCCCATCACACCACCTAGCCTCATCCCCTGCCAAACTTCACCATTCCCTTCAGTCCTCCCTTTCTAACCTTTAGTTATCTGTTCTCAGTAAATTTACTGCTTCTCTGCTAAACATTTCTTGTCATTTGGTTGAACTGTGCAGCTCGAGCTTGACCCTGTCATGATCTTTTGGTTTCTGATTCCTTGGGAAAATCTCTGGAAGAAAGCAGTAATTTGGAACACATACCAAATCACAGATCTGGAGATGAGGGATTTTAGCTACTCTGGCTACTTTAGTGGGGAAGTTGGTGTTATTTTTCCAGCAGCAGAAATGGTTGAGAGGATATTTGATAGAAAGAGAGCTATGGAAAGGTACAGCAGAGAAACAGATCCCTCTGTCCACCAATTCCACACCAGTCATCAAGCACCCTCTTTTAACAGAACTTCTACTATAACCTGTTTTAATCTCTCCACATTTTCTTCAGACACTGCCATTGCCTCACACAGCAGGAGCATTTTACAGTGGGCAATGAACTACCAACCTGGACACCTTTGCAATGTGTGAGGAAAGCAGAACAGCTGCGAGAAACCCATGTAATTTCAGGGAGGCCATTCAAGCTCACACAGACAGCAAACCAGGTCACAGCTGAACCCGGATCACTGGGACTGTGGGCAACAGCTTTACTAACTACTATGCACTAGTAGAACTGCAGTCTCATAGCTTCAATATACAAGATCATGACAGATTTAATAAAATAATTTACTAAAATCGCTGTTCCCTTCAGAAGGTAGTTCAAGGACCAGTGGACACAGATTTAAAGTGATATACAAAAATGCAGAGTGACGCAAGGATTATTTTTAACTGATTATGATCTGAAACTGCCCATTAGGGTATCAGAAGTGGAGCAACAAGGCCTTCCAAAAAGAAATAGCAAGGGCAATTGAGGGAAAATAATAAGCAGGCTATGGGAAAAGAGTACAGAAGGAAGGACTGATCTTTTAAAATCAGCACAGATTACGACTCAGTGGGCTTTAACCATTTAATGATCATTGCTCTCACGACACCTTACTGCACTTTTCCTACAATTCCCTGTTGTGACTTTTCATTCGATGCACCTTTCCCTACCTTAGCTATTTGTTTGCTATATTGCTCAGTTATGTTATTGAGATTTAGGTAAGGAAGAAATAAGATCCACTGTTCTTCACTGTCCTCTCCATTCAGATTCCCTATTTTTCATCCCTTTGTCACTTCTACTTATCATCTCCCAGCTTCAGATGCTATTCCCTCTTCTGCCCATCACCCCCAACCTCACCTGGATCCACCTATCACCTGCAAGCTCCCACTCCACTTTCTTTATACTGGATACCTTCTATCTTTCTTTCCAGTCCTGGTGAAGCACCTTGAATTAGTAAAATAATGGCTGATGTTTCACAGCTAACAAAGTAAGCCTTTGTTGGTTTACTTCCTCACTCAACTGCCCTTAAATTCTTAATGAAACCACCACGTCATACCACATCACAACAAAGAAACACAGAGCTTCCATTAAAATCAAATAATCCCACACTGAAATCATCATTAAGTTGGCATTTTCTCCCCCATTCAGTTTCCAATATGCTAATTGCCTTAAGAACTTCAACCTGTTGGTTAAGCGATGTGCAAACAATATCTCATGTAATTGAGAGCCACAGACCAGACATTGTGCTTATAGATTATTTTCCCCTTTCCAAAATAATCCCTCAGAAAATCAGAGTAAACAAACCACAGACAAAATGCTACTCAATAGAATAAGCTCATATCAGATGTGTGATGGACACACAGTTAGGAAGTGACTTTACCTGTCAAAAGCAGTTGATCCAAGGCGTTGTTTAATGACATCACTATTCAGTAACATGGCAGGACCTAGAAAGAAAATTTACATCACATATAATGCATATAATGTTCATTTTTAGTGATCCCCACAATCTTAGGTCACAGGGAAGATGACTAATGCATTTTCCAAAACTCCCCAGGGGTACGAAAAGCTCCCAATTAAATGGAAAACACAGACATAATCCCTTTATTCAATGAAGGGAGACAAAATGCAGTAAGGTTGACATCTGTCACAAAAAAATGTTAGAAGTTATTGGAATTGGTTTATTGTTGTCACTTGTACCAAGACACAGTGTAAAGTTTTGCTAGCATATTGTTTGTACAGAGCAAATCATGACACAGTGCATTGAAGTAGAACAAGGTAAAACAATAACAATGCTTTATAATGTGCAACTGCTACAGAGAAAATGTAGTGTAGGTAAACAAGGTGCAAGATCATAATGAGGTAGATTGTGAGGTCAAAAGTCCAACTTATCATACTGGGAAACTATTTAATTGTCTTATATAACTATTTAATAGTAACACCAGGGTAGAAGCTATCCTTGAGCCCAGTGGTAGGCCATTTAGAAAACTCAAGAAAGGCAGATAACTTTGATGGGTTTGTACTATATTTGATCACAGTATATCCCCAAAGTGATTGCCCCTTCAATATTTCTATATTTTATCTATATAGCAGCATTGGCCAATCATTCCAGGATATCCTCCCTCAGTATTACAGTAATGTTTTCCCTAACCACCCTCTTTCTTTGATATTCCACCCCTTCTTGAAACTTTTATATCCAAAGTCCATTACAGAGCTGTCATACATTAGGCTTGCAATGTGCCCTTTATCTGTGATAATACCTTCATCCCCATTCCTACTACACCCAACACTGGTCAGCAAATCACAAGCATCATAGAGCAAGAGAACCAGCCCAGAGACCCACTGAGTCCATGTCAAACATCAAACAGCCATTTACTTTAACCCTACGCCAAGACACTTACATACTCCTGCATCTCCCCATCAACTCGTTCCAAACACACCTCCCTCCACAACCCATCCGCATGCTAGAGGTAATTTAAAGTTCCACACAATCTATCAAAAGCGCACCTTTGGGATATCCAAGGAAACTGGAACACCCAGAAGAATATCACACAAACTCCACCCAGACAATGATAGCACAGTTTGTAGAGTGTTTGCCTCTCAGTTCCACACACCGAGGTTCAGTTCTGGCCTCTGGTGCTGCCAGGGTGGATGTGCACTTCCTCCCAGTGACTGCATGGGCTTCCTCTGGGGTACTAGGTTTCTTTCCCCCACATCCAAATGACATCTTAAGTACCAAGTGTAAAATGTCTCCACAATGTAAGCAAGTGGTAGAAACCAGGGTGGAAGAAACAATAGGAACGTGAAGAGAATAAAATAATATTAGTTGTAATTAGATGCTTGATGGTCTGTATAGACAATGGTCCCCAACCACCGGGCCGCAAAGGAACAATATGATTTGGCGATATGAAACGATGAGTCAGCTGCACCTTTCCTCATTCCCTGTCACGCCCACTGTTGAACTTAAATGCACGCGAGGTCATCAGTCGGTCATTAACCTACAACTACACAATGAGTAAAAAAACATCGCTTGAGAGTTTCTTTGGAAAAGGTGATAGGGACATAAAAGGCCTAACGATGATGATAACGCAGAGACAGCTGAGGCTGAGACTGCAAAAAAAAAGAAAGCTTCCTTCAACAGAAAATACAACAAGACGTACATAAAATATGGCTTTAATGCGACCGGTGACTCGCACGCTCCCTGTGTGTGGTATGTGGAGACAAGCTGTCTAATGAGGCAATGAAGCCCTCAAAACTGCTTCGGCACCTTGAGTCCAAGCACCCTGCACTTAAAGACAAACGCGTTGAGTTTTTTGAGCGGAAAAAATGTGAGCAAGTGGGACACAAGCAAGTGCTGAGAGCCACCATCTCCACAAATGATGCTGCTCTGAGAGCGCTGTACTTAGTGGCTAGCCGTATCGCTAAGGCTAAGAAGCTTTTCACTGTTGGTGAAGAATTGATTCTGCCTGTTGCCAAGGACATGTGCTGTGAACTGTTGGGAGAAGCTGCAGCTAACAAGATGGCACAGGTTCCTCTTTCAGCTACCACAGTTTCAAGGAGAATCAATGACATAGCGAAGGACATCGAAGCACAGCTGTTGGAACGGCTTAACAAGTCACCATGTGACAAGGAGTGGATAGCAAAACTCGCTGATCTGTATGACATCTTCAACCTGCTCAATGAACACAATTCGTCACTTCAGGGGAGAATGACAACTACCTTCAAGTTGGCAGATAAAGTGTCTGCTTTCAAAGCCAAACTGGAACTGTGGGAACGGCAAGTGGACAGGGGCATACTTGACATGTTCCCAACATTAGCTGGGATTTTGGGAGAGACTGAGGCTGCACCTTCCTTCTCACAGCTGGTGCACGATCACCTATCTTTGCTGTTGACAGAATTCGAGCATTACTTCCCAACCGCAAATGACCCAAGACGTGCAAAGGAATGAGTCCGAGACTCATTTGTGAATGTCCCCGGTGAATCATCCATGTCAGCGCGAGAAGAATATCAACTTCTCGAGCTTGCAAATGACGGTGGGCTGAAAAGTATGTTTGACATAACATCTCTGCCAGCATTCTGGATCGAAGTCAAGGCTGAATTTCCTGAGATAGCCACAAAAGCACTGAAAACGTTGCTTCCATTTCCAACATCATAACTCTGCGAAGCAGGGTTTTCTGCAATGTATGCAATGAAAACTAAATTGCAGAATTGACTGGACATAAGGAACCCCTTTCGAGTATCGCCGTCTCTCATCACTCCTCGATGGGACTGTTTTGTTGCAGGAAAACAAGCCCAGGGCTCCCACTGATTCAGCGATATTGGTATGTTGCAATGATTTTATATGTTCCTTCGAGGAAAATATGCACGGTGTGTTTAATATCCAAACGTTTCTTAAAATGTTATGATGCTATTGACTTACAAGTGACGTATAATTGACTAATCACTATATTTATGCAAGGAAAATAAGCACTGTGTTTAATATCAAATTCGTTGACAAACCCTTTAGAAATGAAATCGAGTGTATTAGCCACTTCTAAGTGACTTATAGTTGACTTATCACATATATTCCTGTTGTGAGTAACACCACCCCTTCCCCCCACCCCCAGCAGCCGGTCTGCAAGAATATTGTCAATAGTAAACCGGTCCGCGGTGCAAAAAAGGTTGGGGACCCCTGTGTATAGATACAGAGGGCTGACCAGCCTGTTTCTGTGTGGTACTACATTGTTCATGACAGCACCCGATGTCAGGACTGTACCCGTTTCACACTACTGCTCATCTGCCTTGATGGGTTGCTCAGGTTTCAAAACGAAAACTGCAGCAACCATCTGCTGGATTGGGAACTGGGAGCAGGATTGGTAAAACAATGATTGGCTGGATTTGGCTTTCTACAGGGGAAAGGAGGGAAAGCAGAACAGTCACAAAGCATTACGGAGATTGATCAGGGAAATACGAGGGGATGTATGGTTAGGTAAGAAGGGTTAAAGCAAAAACAACCACTCCCTTACTAAAAAACAAAGAATGCATGTGGGGTTAAATAGCACTTTCCTGCTTTTATTTCTTATGTCCTTATGTATTAACTAGAGTTAACTACTGCTTGTATGGTTAGGATACCCTGGTAGCTAAAGCATCACATTCCACAGGTCAGGGTTGCCCGTGATCCAGTGTAATGAACGCTTCACTGCCACACAAACATTTCCTCCCACCAGAAGGAAAAGCAAATTATATTGTGCCGTTCTCAGCTCCTCAAAAGCCACATATGACTTTGACAAATAGTAAGAATTAAGTTCTTACAAACTAATGATAAACCTTCATGAATCAGTGCCTGGAAGTCGGCTGCAATCTTGGTCTCAATTATGGGTAATATGCTTGAAGGAGAGTATATAAAGGAGATTAACCAGTAGTATTTGGGATTGCATTCTGGAATGAAAATTGAGGGGATCAGTAGAGGTACTAAAAATGGTGTGGGGCTTTGATATGTTAATTGGCAAGAAACTGCTTCGCTCTGGTAGAGGTTCAGAAAGCAGAAATTTAAGGTAATTGACAAAACATACAGGGGAGACAGAGGCAAGGATAATTTGCTTTATGGTGACCCTATATCCAGAATTCAGTACCTGAGCCATAACTGAAATAGGTTAATCACCAGAAGCAACAAAACCAAGTAGCACCAGGAAGTAAACAAGCTAGTGCCCTGGTGCATCACAACAAATTGGAGCGGGATGCCCTCAAAACTGAGGAGATGCATATTGACTTCAGGAGAAATGTGCCTTCTCTCCACCCACTTGTCATCAACAACTCAGATAACCTGGGCATTGTTATTTTGCAGGACCTCATATGGGAGGTCCTCACATTCCTTCATTAACAAAATGGATGCAGCTCTTGCAGCAATTGGTAAAATTCCATCTTCCCCAGAATATACAGGTGGAATTCTACACGCCATCATAGAAAGCATCCTTATTACTGTCTAGTCAATGCAGCAGCCTCTCACAATATACAGAGCCTTGAAAATTCAACTCCCACAACTACTTTGACATTTTACTGTCTCATTTTCCAACCCAAAGCAGACTGCCAGAGCAATCATGAAGTGGCCTCAAATGAAGAAAATTGAGATCCTTGAGTGGCCCAGTTGGAATCCTGACCTTAGTTCAATTGAACACTCTGGTAAGGTTTCAAGATTGCTGTCCACTGCTGCTCCCCAACTAGCCTGGCACAGCTTGAGCAATTTAGCAAGGAGGAATAGGCAAATTTTGCTCCATCACATTGTACGAAGGTAATAAAGTCTTATCCAAAAATAAGCTGTAATAGCTGTGGGAGGTGATTCAACTAAGCTCTGAGCAAAGGGGGATTACTTTTGAACTGCTGACATTTCAGTTTTTGGGTTTTTAGTTTTTCAGGCTTTACAATGTTCCCTGTTTTTTAGGCTCTACTGTGAAGAAAGGAGCATGTAATTCACAAATTAAAAAAAAATCTCAGTTAAATTCATCAAAATCCCTAGTTGTAATATTTATCTACATGAATGTAGGGCTGGGGCCTTTATGAGAACTACAGCAAACTGTCGGGTCTGCAGAAAAGATCACTGGAGGAAATCCACCATCACTGCAAGACTTGTATATAGTATATCCAGGACAAAGAAACAGGCAGGAAAAATCATTGCAGACAGGACCCAGCCCACAAACTGCCTTTTCAAAAAGCTTCCTTCCAGAAAGCACTATAGTGGTATTAAAACCAAAAAAAACACACCATCTTAAAAGTTTCATCTCCTAAAGCAGTTAATCTGTTCAATCATTCTAGTAAGCCCTCCCAACCCCCTATATTCATTTCCCCAGTTACTGCACTGCATTGTAACACACGCTGGAATTTATGCACACTTTATTCCATATCTGTACTTTAACATTCAACTTTATTTTTAAAATAATTCTTTATGCTTTATAATTGTGGAGTTTTTCTGCTTCTTGTTGCATGTCACACCAACACATCACAGAAAATTCCTAATACACGCAAATGTTTTTGGTGAACAAAGTGGATTTTTCATCCGTGAATGGCAATATTCAATAGCAAGTGAGTATAGATACATACGCTAAAGAAGAAATTATCTGAAGAGCAGGAAAGTGAAACCAACAAACAGACACGAGAGACTGCAGATGCTGGAAATCTGAGCAACACACACAACATTTGCCAGATGAAACTCTGCAGGTTACCAGCATCCATGGAGGAAAATGAATAGTTTATGATCTGGGCTGAGACTCTCCTCGGCCTAAAATGTTGATTGTTCATTTGCTTTCATTGATGTTGCCTGACCTGCTGAGTTCCTCCAGCATTTGATGTGTGTTGCAAGTCAAACTAACGATATTGTTTATGTAATGTGCTGTAAGGTTTCACTGCTTTTGGCTGGGCCAGAGGCTGTTTTCCCCTAGACAAATGCATGTTGGCCAAACTTGAGGGTTACATTTATTACAACACACACAAAATACTGGAGGAACTCAGTAGATCAGGCAGCATTTATGGAAATGAATAGTCAATGTTTTGGGCCGAGACCCTTCTTCAGGACCTGTTTGGAATGGGGAAGATGCCAGAATGAAAAGGCAAGGGGATGGGAAAGAGGCTAGTTGGATGGTGATAGGTGAAGCCATATGGGTGGTAAAGATAAACGGCTAGAGAAGAAAGAATGCAAACAATTTATTTAAGATTTTCTCCCTCTCTTTTGGCTCCATGAATAGATGACACTCTGATCTCTTACTATACCTGTAGAAACCCTTAGGATTCTCCTTCACCTTATCTGCGACAATGACCTCATGCCTTCTTTTATCTCTCCTGATTTCCTTAAGTATTCTCTTGCATTTCTTATGCTCCACAAGTACCTCATTTGTTTCTACCTGCCTCTTCCTGCTATTTACCTCCTTCTTCTTAACCAGGACCTCAATATCTCTCGAAAATCAAGGTTCCTTAAACCGGTTATCCTTTCCTTATATTCCTACAGGAGCATAGAAACTCCATATTCTCAAAATGTCACTTTTGAAGGCCTCCCACCTACCCAGCATACCTTTGCCTGAAAACAACCTGTCTCAATCCGCAATTGCCAAATCCTTTCTGATACCATTAAAATTGGCCGTTCTCCAATTTAGAAACTCAACCCGAGGACAGGACCTATCCTTCACCACATTTGATATTGACATTAATGGCATTATGATCACTAGATGCAAAGCGTTCCATCGTCTGCCCTGTCTCATTCCCTACTAGGGGATACAGTATTGTACTGCCTCTGGTTGGAACCTCTATGCATTGATTAAGGAAACTTTCCTGAAAACATTTTAAAAACTCTTCCCCATCCAAGCAACACACACAAAACGCTGGAGGAACTCGGGCAGCATCTATGGAAAAGAGTATAGTCAACGTTTTGGATCAAGACCTTTCATCAGGACTGGGAAAAAAATGAGGAGTCTGAGTAGGCACCCAGCTCTTTTACAGTATAGGAGTCCCAATCAATATGTGAAAGTTAAAAAAAAAATCCCCTATTACAAGCTTATCTTTCTTGCAACAGTCTGTAATCCCTCTGTAAATTTGCTCCTCTAAATCCCACTGCCCACTGGGTAGTCTACAGCATAAGCCCATTAATGTGGTCACCCCTTTCTTATTCCTCAATTCCACCCATCAAGCTCAGTAGACAAACTCTTTAGCCTAACCTGTCTGAGGACTGCTGTGACATTTTCCCTGAATAGTAATTCCACCCCCTCCCACTCTATCATATCTGAAACAATGGAGCCCTGGTACTGGTTAGGCACAGGAGTACGTTCAGCCAGAGACTCATTCCACCGAGATGCAACACTGAGCGTCATAGGAAGTCATTCCTGCTTGTGGCCATCAAATTTTACAACTCCTCCCTCGGAGTGTCAGACACCCTGAGCCAATAGGCTGGTCCTGGACTTATTTCCACTTGGCATAATTTACCTATTATTATTTAATTACTTATGGTTTTATATTGCTATATTTCTACACTATTATTGGTTGGTGCGACTGTAACAAAACCCAATTTCCCTCGGGATCAATAAAGTATTTCTGTCTGTCTGTCTGGAAAATTGAGCTGCCAGTCCTGCCCCTCCTGCAACCAAGGCTCACTAATTGCTCCAATGTCATGATTCTACATTCCGATCCATGCCCCAGATTCAATCACCTTTGCTATAATACTCCTTGCATTGAAATCTACACAACTCAGAATATTAGTCCCTTCTATATAACCATATAACAATCACAGCACGGAAACAGGCCATTCCGGCCCTCCTAGTCCGTGCCGAACTCTTAATCTCACCTAGTCCCACCTACCCGCACTCAGCCCATAACCCTCCACTCCTTTCCTATCCATATACCTATCCAATTTTACCTTAAATGACACAACTGAACTGGCCTCTACTACTTCGACAGGAAGCTCATTCCACACAGCTATCACTCTCTGAGTAAAGAAATACCCCCTCGTGTTTCCCTTAAACTTTTGCCCCCTAACTCTCAAATCATGTCCTCTCGTTTGAATCTCCCCTACTCTCAATGGAAACAGCCTATTCACGTCAACTCTATCTATCCCTCTCAACATTTTAAATACCTCGATCAAATCCCCCCTCAACCTTCTACACTCCAATGAATAGAGACCTAACTTGTTCAACCTTTCTCTGTAACTTAAGTGCTGAAACCCAGGTAACATCCTAGTAAATCGTCTCTGCACTCTCTCTAATTTATTGATATCTTTCCTATAATTCGGTGACCAGAACTGTACACAATATTCCAAATTTGGCCTTACCAATGCCTTGTACAATTTTAACATTACATCCCAACTTCTGTACTCAATGCTCTGATTTATAAAGGCCAGCGTTCCAAAAGCCTTCTTCACCACCCTATCTACATGAGACTCCACCTTCAGGGAACTATGCACTGTTATTCCTAGATCTCTCTGTTCCACTGCATTCCTCAATGCCCTACCATTTACCCTGTATGTTCTATTTGGATTATTCCTGCCAAAATGTAGAACCTCACACTTCTCAGCATTAAACTCCATCTGCCAACGTTCAGCCCATTCTTCTAACCGGCATAAATCTCCCTGCAAGCTTTGAAAACCCACCTCATTATCCACAACACCTCCTACCTTAGTATCATCAGCATACTTACTAATCCAATTTACCACCCTATCATCCAGATCATTTATGTATATTACAAACAACATTGGGCCCAAAACAGATCCCTGAGGCACCCCGCTAGTCACCGGCCTCCATCCCGATAAACAATTATCCACCACTACTCTCTGGCATCTCCCATCTAGCCACTGTTGAATCCATTTTATTACTCCAGCATTAATACCTAACGACTGAACCTTCTTAACTAACCTTCCATGTGGAACTTTGTCAAAGGCCTTGCTGAAGTCCATATAGACTACATCCACTGCCTTACCCTCGTCAACATTCCTCGTAACTACTTCAAAAAATTCAATAAGGTTTGTCAAACATGACCTTCCACGCACAAATCCATGCTGGCTACTCCTAATCAGATCCTGTCTATTCTTGCTCAGCCTTTCAATATTTTTGTTCAGGGACCTTGAAATGAAATAAATAAAAGACACATTTAGGACTGATGTCAGGTCGTGGTCAATATGTGACAGCCAAAGCTTAAACGTAAACCCTTAAAAACAGCAGGATACTGCTAGAGTGGGATTACTAGATCTGGATGGATAGATGATCTGAAAATAAACACAATTAGCACATTAGATACAATACTGATGAAAATACTTCATGCAGACACACATCCTGTTAGCAAAATAGACTGTCTCATGATATCATTTTGTTGGTTACATAAAAACTGAAACTACATCATTTTGTAATAAAAGATAATCTTATTATGAAAAAGCACATAATAGAATAAACTATGAATAATGCATGTCATTAAGCAATAGAAAGCACAATATAATGGAGCAACACAGTCACTAACGTCAGGGAAAGCATTTGAGTTGTACGCAGCTTATAAATGAAGTTAGGAACCACCACAGCCCCTCAACCAGTATGCCATATAGTCAATATGACAGTAGATGGAGGAATGCATCTCCTGAAGGGATCATCCTGCACAGTAGGGTGATTGGATTATAAACTGAAGAACACAAAAAAAGGAGCGAGATAGCACAAGTAACCAACAGCTCACAAAATTACCATTACTATAGTAGATACACTTCTGAACTGCGATTGCCACAGTCTGCAGCCTGTAATTTTCCTTTTAAGGGTGTTCTTTGAACTGACTAGACAATCTGGTGCTTTTGTATTCTCCTGGGGATTCAGTGAATGAGACACTCAGGAGTGCAGGTACGGCTATTGCTGGGTCGAGGCCTAAAGGCGGAAGGGGAACATGTGATTGGCTCCTCCTGTCTTTGCTACTGCCTTCAGGCGGGAGGTCCCAGGCTGCCGGGTTTGGGAGCAGTTGTTACCCTGCAGCCATCGGACTCCTGGACAAGCTTCACTCACCTCGGCACTGACCAGACTCTGCAGCTGGGGACTCACTTTTGGCAACTCTGCAGTTCATATTCCATGTGTTTTTGTTTATTTTTTTTAAACCACTTGCACGATTTGAGCAAGGCGTCAAGGCCGAGGGCGAAGGATGAACCGGTGTTTAGCTCACTGCTCTGCAAGGTTTCCTCGCTTCAGCACTGAACTGACTGCAGTTGTGGTCTGCAGTCAATGATGAACTGGCTCCGTGGATCTGGCCTGCAGTCATCGGACTCCTTAACTGGCTTCACTCGCCTCTGCATTGAACTGGTTTCACGGTTGTGGATGGTTAACGTTCTGGGTGTTATTCCCTTACTTTTTTTTATTGTTTGCGCAATTTGTTCTCTTTTTTTTTGCACCTTGGGTCTTTAACAGTTTTTGTTGTGCAGATTTTTAAAAATGGATTCTATTGTGTTTCTGTTTTGTCACTGCCTGCAAAACGACAAATCTCAAGGTTGTATAGCATATAAATAATTTGATGATAAATGTACTTTGAACTTTGAAAAGAGTCATCAGTTTGCATTATGGGGTCATCACTAAGATTTAGCAAGACAGCAAGAACTCATTCTAAAACTTATAAGAATGATGAAAGGAAGTCTTTGTCCTGAGAAAAATGCTGCCTTGCTTTAGGATATTACATCTATAGCTGGGAGAAGAATAAATATTGAATTGTTATTGATCTATATGGACCAAGGAAAGCAGAACATTGTTGTACTGTATGAGCAAACATTGCCACTGGAATCAATACACCCATTCTCATTCCATTGACCACTTGATTATTTCTGTGGTTGAGGGAAATGCTGTTGCAGGGTGGAATGACAAGAAGAAAGGGACATCTGAGACCACTAATTCACAATGCATGGCAGCAGCAAAACTAATGGCTAAACCGTATGAGCATACCAATTAGGAGCAGGAACAGAGCACTCAGCCGTACTCCATTTGGTGAAACCTGATTGTAACCTCAGCTCTGCATTCCTGTCAACCATACTGACCTTTCAGCCTCTCTCTAACGCACTTTCACAACCTTGCTCAAAGAGTGAAAGCAGAGTTCCAAACACTTCCAATTTTTAATGAATGACACCTCGTCTCTTAACAACCTGCATTTTCAAACAGTGCCTCCAGTTCTAGATTCTCTCATAAGAAACACATCCATTCACATCATGCCAAGGTCTCTGCAACTGTTATTCATCTCAGTCAAATTTCCCTCACTCTTCTAAACCCCAATAAAAACACACACAGTCTGTCTAACAATTCCTCATGATGCAACCCATACATTCCAAATACAAGTCTGAACTGCTTACACTGCATAAAATATTTTCTTAAATAAAGGCCACATCGTACAGGTGTGATCTCCTACATAATGGACTGCAGAGATGCAGCAGTGAAGCCACAGATGGATTGAAAACCAGAGCCAATAAGTGCTTCTGAACATAGGGGTCAGTGAGGGTGCAGGGGAACAGCTGAACTTGGATAACTTCAAAGTAGAAGGAAAGAAATCAGGACAGAAATTGGAATGGTCAAGTAATTTAGGGAAAGCAAAGTGTCTGCAGACTTTAGGTCAGTGCCAGAGTTAGGGTTGATGCTGATTGAATGCAACAACCAAGGGACAAAATCCTGCCTTGTGAAGGATGAATCCATGTCCAGAAAGGAGATCATGGCTCTGTAGCAGTGTGCTACACGCAGCGCTAAAATAACGACACGGAGTCGGTAAACTGCAGTTAAAGAAGATTTTATTCGAACTTCACAGCCTTGTTTTAAAGCCTCCCTGATCCTGCCCTCCCCGGGCGCGGATGCTGTAGGGGGGCACGTACTCACAATCCCCCGCAGGCTTTTCCCTTTGTTGGTGAAGCAGACCTGGCGCCCTTTTGGGACTGGACTTTGTGCCGGCGCGCTGGCTATTTGTGAGCCGGTTCGAGTGCGCTAGGAAGTGAGTCGCCACATAACCCCCCCCCCCCAGAACCGGCGATACACCCCCCAATGTCCACAGTCTGGACCGGACCTTGTTTGGGAGGTCGGCCTCTGTGCCGCGGTGCCGGAAACTCGACCAGTTGCGCCAAGTCCATATGGGCCGGTTTGAGTCGGTCCACCGTGAAAACCTCTTCTCTCCTCCCAACGTCCAGCACGAATGTGGACCCATTGTTCCTGAGCACCATAAACGGCCCCTCGTAGGGCCGTTGCAGCGGTGACCAAAGCCCGCCCCTTCGTACAAACACAAACTTACAGTTCTGCAGGTCTTTGGGTACGCAGGTCGGGTTCTGCCCATGTTGCGAAGTGGGTATGGGGGCCAGGTCACCAAGCCTCTCGCGTAGTCTGCCCAGGACTACTGCGGGTTCTTCCTCTTGCCCCCTTGGGGCTGGTATGAACTCCCTGGGGATGACCAGGGGTGCGCCGTACACCAACTCGGCCGACGAGGTGTGCAGATCGTCTTTGGGCGCCGTGTGGATGCCGAGTAGGACCCAGGGAAGCTCATCCACCCAGTTAGCTCCTCGCAGGCGGGCCATGAGAGCCAACTTCAGGTGACGGTGGAAACGCTCCACCAGGCCGTTCGACTGTGGGTGGTAGGCAGTAGTGTGGTGCAGCTGTGTCCCCAAAAGGCTGGCCATAGCTGACCACAGGCTGGAGGTGAACTGGGCGCCTCTGTCGGAGGTAATGTGGGCCGGTACACCAAAGCGGGACACCCAGGTGGCAATCAGTGCCCGGGCGCAAGATTCGGAGGTGGTGTCGGTGAGCGGGATCGCCTCTGGCCATCTTGTGAACCGGTCCACGATAGTCAGGAGGTGCCGTGCTCCGCGTGACACTGGCAGGGGGCCCACGATATCCACATGAATGTGGTCGAAATGCCGGTGGGTGGGGTGGAACTGCTGCGGCAGAGCTTTGGTGTGCCGCTGCACCTTGGCCGTCTGGCAGTGCATGCACATTCTGGCCCATTCACTGACCTGCTTGTGGAGTCCATGCCAAACGAACCTGCTGGAGACCATCCGGATGGTTGTCCTGATGGAGGGGTGCGCTAAGTTATGAATGGAGTCGAAAACGCGTCGCCGCCAAGGTGCCGGGACGACGGGATGGGGCTGGCCGGTGGCGACGTCACAGAGTAGGGTCCTCTCACCTGGGCCTACGGGGAGGTCCTGGAGCTGCAAACCGGAGACGGCGGTTCTGTAAGTCGGGATCTCCTCGTCCGCCTGCTGCGCTTGGTCTGGTTTGCTGCTGGGAGCGTGGCCTGGTGATCTGTGCGATGGATGCCCCACTCACCTTCTTGGCGTTCCACAGCAAGTCCGCCCGGGCTGCCACCTTCCGGGGGTCGCTGAAATCCGCGTTGGACAGCAGCAGGCGTATGTCCTCAGGTAGCTGCTCCAGGAATGCCTGCTCAAACATGAGGCAGGGTTTGTGTCCGCCGGCCAGAGACAACATCTCATTCATTAAAGCCGATGGAGGTCTGTCTCCCAAACCATCCAGGTGCAGTAAACGGGCAGCCGGCTCGCGCCGTGAGAGTCCGAAAGTCCTTATGAGCAGGGCTTTGAATTCTGTGTACTTGCCGTCCGCTGGGGGAGACTGTGTCCTGTGTCCAGGTCGCTGTGTCCTGGTCGAGGGAGCTCACCACGTAGTAGTAACGTGTGTCCTCTGAGGTTATCTGCCGAACGTGGAATTGGGCTTCTGCTTGCTGGAACCAGAGGTGAGGTCGCAGCGTCCAGAAGCTTGGCAGTTTCAATGAAACCGCATGAACAGATGCGGCGTTGGTCATCTCCGGTCCAAAAATCGTTTGGACCGTCGGGGTCACCAATTGTAGTGGTGTGCTACATGCAGCGCTAAAATAACGACACGGAGTCGGTAAACTGCAGTTAAAGAAGATTTTATTCAAACTTCACAGCCTTGTTTTAAAGCCTCCCTGATCCCGCCCTCCCCGGGCGTGGATGCTGTAGGGGGGCACGTACTCACAATCCCCCGCAGGCTTTTCCCTTTGTTGGTGAAGCAGACCTGGCGCCCTTTCGGGACTGGCCTTTGTGCCGGCGCGCTGGCTATTTGTGAGCCGGTTCGAGTGCGCTAGGAAGTGGGTCGCCACAGCTCCACTATTTCCCCACCAGTTCACATCTCCCTTTCATGTTCAGCTGTTTATACTCTCCTTGAGTGAGATGCTACTCAACATTGCAACTGTTCTCTACAGTGCTGTTCCCAAGCTTACGGATCCAACTCTGTGCCACCTGGAAGCCAGAACCTGCAGTGTACCAGGAGATGACCACCCATCAACATCAGGCTTCACCGTGTGGAGAAGCTGAAGATACCCTGGGCACTTGAGTAGACTGTTGACTTCCATCTGGCATCACTGCAGGGAACGGAACTGACAATCAGGGAGTGGCACCGAAGAGGAAAAGAGGCTATGATGGGAGAACTGCCTCATTCTTAGAGAGAGCAAACAGCTGGAGAGTGAGGGGAGGTCAGGACTGGGAGACAGGGGTGGGGAAGAGATAAGTAGAATCGAGAGGGCGAAGAAGTTGGGTCGAGGCTGAGGGAAAAGAAGTGGGTAAGCTCAGGAATGTGTGCATCAAATCTGTGTAGTTTCCAGGCCTCTTGGACTGCTTTGCAAGACCTTACTATCAATGTCAGGTCAAGCAGCATCTGTGGTGGGAAAGGAACTGATGATGCCTCCCCCACTTCCACAGATGCTGCTCAAGCCTCTGAGTTCCACCAGCAGCTTACGTTCTGCTTATTATGTCTCTCCTCGTCCGGACGTACAACAGTCACATCACATTAAAGAATTCATGAGCAGGCATGTTTCACAGCTCAGAGCAAGCCATCTTTCATCCCGAGGGACTGCCTAAAAAGCTAACACAGAAACACAGCCTTTCTACTTTTGCATTAATTTCCTCTTACAATAAACCAGAACATTCTGTAGGTTTCTCTAAGCTTCTGCAATATCTACATATTGCAAACCATACACCACTGCACCCATATCTCACGGCCTCTGTAACTCATATAATGTAGACAATATGCTTTCACTTTATTTCTTTCTGCTAAAATTGACAATTCACAAACCCGCATAGTATACTCTCTCTCAATCAATATATTCCACTATAGCCCGTTCACAACTTAATTTCCTACCTACACTTGTGCCATCAGCAGATTTAGCAACTGTACCTTCAGCACAAATCCATGTGACACATCTTGCATTTCATTACATCTTGTCAATCAGCAAAAGATCCATTTATTCGCAGAGTCTCTTGCTGGAAAGGTCACCTCCCTTTCCTGCCCGTATACTACCTCCTATACTACTAGCTTTTACCAGAGCAGGCTGGCTCTCTGTCAACAGGTCAGGGACCTCCTGTTGCTGCTCATCTTGAAAAGGAAGTCAGACAGCATATTTCCATAAAGACTGGACGGACTGTCAAACCTAAAGTTAGTCTTTATTATGGTTTCTAATGTCCTTGCACAAAGAGTATTTAAGTATATTTCAAAAACATTGGTAGCAATAAAAAGATCAGATATCATATCATGCAGCATGATTTTCTTTCCAAATTGGATAATAGCTCAGCCACTTAGAGAAAACAACCACCTAAAAAAGCACAGCTGCAGAAATGTAAAATTAATGATCACTCACTTCTCCCCCTCCTCCATTACTTGAAGGTGAAATGCTCACTAACTCACTTTTGCTTGACGGAACATGAACAGATTACAAAAACAAAATGGCTTAACCAAAACTTCCGTGAAAGCAAGATGCATTAAGTTGGCATCGACTTACTGGAAGTCAGCTCTGACATGCCCACCTCAGATAAAAACCCAGTACACATCCAACAAATTGCTTTACATTCTACTAATCAATTGGAGAGACTGTGGCTTTGTTTCCTATCAGTGAAGGCTCCTTTTCATTCTTTAGACTGGCATCAAAAACACTAATACATCAATATGCGGTCTAAAGCAGCCAGATAAGGGAAATGCATTTAAATAATAAAGCTAAGGGCTAACAACCTGATGGGTAACAAAAATGGTTAGGGAAACAGCAATGAAGAATCTTTCTTTATCTGTGTGTGATTGTATGGACAGACTGAGATGGAGGACCTTCATTGCTGCCCTAAAAGCCAGCAGCATAACGGGCAGTAAGTATTTAAATAATAAGCTGCTGGAGGAATTCAGCAGGTTAAGCAGCATTTGCGAAAGGAAAGGGGTAATTTTAATTTCCAGGTCGACAGCCTGTGTCGCTGCTGCTCAGAAGAGGAATGCTCCACTGCAATAAGTCTGTGACCTGAATAACTTCTTAAAACTAAAAAAAATAAGCTAAAAACCAAAATGCTGCTGTCCTCTTTACCTATTCAATTGCAGGGACAGAAAATTATGCATCTGAACCCTTTTCTCAACTAACATTCAGCATATTTCGACGGAGCATGAATTTGGAACGATAATAAAGACTTTGTTCAGGTTTGGCAGTCAGTCCAGTCATTATGGAAATGAGCTGTCTGACCTCCATTTCGAGATGAGCAGCAACAGGAAGGCCCTGCACCCTCGACAGAGAGCCAGCCTGCTTTGGTAAAAGGTTAACGAGGAAAAATCAAAGCAAGGTAGCCTATGGGTGGGGAAGGAAGATGAGCTTGTTAACAATAAACAATGGGCATAAATAGATCGCTTCCTCCTCCATCATACATCTGCATTACCTATTCTGCCACTGTTTTACAATTTTCCAGGGGGTCAGCACGCGAAGTGCCAGACACCGGGATTAGTGAGTGTCTGCTACTGAAACCTTGAGCACCTACAACAAGCACCTTAAGGTGCTGTTAAATGCCAACACTGTTTCTGCAAGATGCACAAATGCACGAAAGAACCCATGTCAGCATCCTCTGCTGGGGGGAGGCTCTGGGTACTGAGAGCCCTGCTGCATTGAGAAGCTGCACTGTTTGCATGCCAACATCAAACTACTGACACAAATACTCTCTTCTGTGTTGTATCACAGGTACAAGTTGGGCAGAGGTAAAAGTTTAAGGATGTGCTCAAAGCTTCCCTGGGGATATTCAGCATTCCCTTTAACTCCTGAAAATCTCTGGTCCATGACTGCTCAAAGCAGAGGAGCAGCATTCAGCTTGGTATCGAGTACACAGAAGAATGGTTGATGTAGCAGTAGTAAGCACACTACCTCACAAACAACCCCCGCTGTCCAGTCAGCCATCAATACTCATCTGTCAGAGAGTCTGCGGATCCCACATTGGTCTCATTAACCACTTCAGAGCCCACAAAACCAGTAGAAGCAGGTCAGCCTTGATCAGAGGAGTGCGCAAAGGGATGAGAACAGTGAAAGGCAGTGGGTCAGCAACTGGGGAAGTGCAGCATGTGCCAAGGCAAAGGGATAGAGCAGCGATTGTTTGCCAGAAAGGAATGGCATGGAGAAAAGGGAAGCAGCAGAAAGTAGCAAAGAGCCCGTGCAGAGTGTGAGTGTGAGAGAGAGACAGAGAGAGTGAGAGAGTGAGAGAGTGAGAGAGTGAGAGAGTGAGAGAGAGAGAGAGAGAGAGAGAGAGAGAGAGAGAGAGAGAGAGAGAGAGAGAGAGAGAGAGAGAGAGAGAGAGAGAGAGAGAGAGAGAGAGAGATAAGAGGGCGGCACTAACGAGTGTCAGTAGCAGGCAATAAGAACCTAAGACATAGGAGCAGAATTAGGCCATCGGGTCTGCTCTGCATTCCATCATGGTTGATCCCAGATCCCACTCAACCCCATGCACCTACCTTCTCACCATATCCTTTGATGCCCCAACCAATAAGGAACTTGGCCTCCACCACAGATTCACAACTCTCTGGCTTAAAAAAAATACTCTTTACCTCTATTCTAAAAGGTCACCCCTCAAATTTGAGTCTGTACCCTCCAGTTCTGGATACACCCACCATATGAAATGTCTTCTCCACATCCACCCTATCTAGTCCTTTCAACATGCAGTAGATTTCAATGAGATATCTTCTTCCGCCACTCCCCCCCCCCCCCACATTCTTCTAAATTTCAGTGAGGACAGGCCCAAAGCTGCCATTCTCTCTTCATATGTTAACCCCTTCATTCCTGGAATCATCCTCATGAACCTCCTCTCGATACTCTCCAATGACAACACATCCTTTGAGATATGGGGACCAAAACTGTTGACAATACTCCAAATGCAGCTTGACTAGTGTCTTATAAAGGCTCCACATTATCTCCTTGCTTTTATATTCTATTCCCCTTGAAATAAATGCCAACATTGCATTTGCCTTCTTTACCACAGAGTCAAACTGTAAATTAACCTTCTGGAAGCCTTGCATCAGGACCCCCAAGACCCTCTGCATCTTTGATGTTTGAAACTTCTCTCTAATTCAATAATAGCCTACACTATTTATCCTTTTACCAAAATGCATTATCATACATTTCTGAACACTGTGTTCCATCTGTCACTTTTTTGCCTATTCTACCAATTTGTGCAAGTCCTGCTACAATCGCATTGCTTCCTCAGCACTACCTACCACTCCACCTATCTTCGTGTCATCCACAAATTTAGCCACAAGACGATCAATTCCATTATCCAAATCACTGACAAACAATGTGAAAACTAGCAGTCCCAATACTGACCCATGAGGAACACCACTAGTCACTGGCAGCCAACCAGAAAAAGCCCCCTTTTATTCCCACTTGCTGCCTCCTACCTGTCAGCCATTGTTCTATCCAGTATCTTTCCTGTAATGCCATAGGATCTTATCTTGTTAAGCAGTGTCATGGGTGACACCTTATCAAATGCCTTCTGAAAATCCAAGTAAATTACATCCACCACCTCTCCTTTGTCCACCCTGATTGTTACTTCCTCAAAGAACTCTAACAGATTTGTCATATAAGATTTGCCTTTACAGAAACCATGCTGACTTTGACTTATTTTATCATTTGTCTCCAAGTACCCTGAAACCTCATCCATAATAATAGACTCCAACACTTTGCCAACCACTGAGGTTAGGCTAACTGGCCTATAATTACTTTTCTTTTGTCTTCCTCCCTTCTTAAAGAGTGGAGTGACATTTGCAATCTGCCAGTCCATCTGGACTTTGCCAGAAGCAAGAGATTCTTGAAAGATCATGACCAATGCATCCGTTATCTTTTCAGCAACCTCTCTCAGGACTCTGGGTTGTAGTCCACCTGGCTCAGGTGACTTACCCACCCTTAAGACCTTTGAGTTTGCCTAGCTCTTTTGCCTTTTTTTTTTATAGCAATGGCACTCACTCCTGCTCCCTGACACTCTCAGGTCTCTGGCACACTGCTAGTGTCTGCCACAGTGAACAATGATGCAAAGACCCATTAAGTTCATCTGCCATTTCTTTGTCCCCCATTACTACCTTAACAGCATCATTTTCCAGTGGTCCAATATCAACTCTCACCTTCCTTTTATTCTTTCTATAACTGAAAAAAATGATCTAGGAATAATGGTGCATAGTTCCCTGAAGGTGGAATCTCATGTGGATAGGGTGGTGAAGAAAGCTTTTGGTATGCTGGCCTTTATAAATCAGCATTGAGTATAGGAGTTGGGATGTAATGTTAAAATTGTACAAGGCATTGGTAAGGCCGAATTTGGACTATTGCGTACAGTTCTGGTCACTGAATTATAGGAAAGATGTCAACAAAATAGAGAGAATACAGAGAAGATTTACTAGAATGTTACCTGGGTTTCAGCACCTAAGTTACAGAGAAAGGTTGAACAAGTTAGGTCATTATTCTTTGGAGCGTAGAAGGTTGAGGGGGGACTTGATAGAGGTATTTAAAATTATGAGGGGGATAGATAGAGTTGACGTGGATACGCTTTTTCCACTGAGAGTAGGGGAGATTCAAACAAGAGGACATGAGTTGAGAGTTAGGGGGTAAAAGTTTAGGGGTAACACGAGGGGGAACTTCTTTACTCAGAGTGGTAGCTGTGTGGAACCAGCTTCCAGTAGAAGTGGTAGAGGCAGGTTCGATATTGTCATTTAAAGTAAAATTGGATAGGTATATGGACAGGAAAGGAATGGAGGGTTATGGGCTGAGTGCAGGTCGGTGGGACTAAGTGAGAGTAAGCGTTCAGCACGGACTAGAAGGGCCGAGATGGCCTGTTTCTGTGCTGTAATTGTTATATGGTTTATATGGTTTAGTATCCTGCGTCGGCTGGTGGCGCAGTGACATCAGCGCCAGACTCCGGAACAAAGGGTCCTGGGGTCGAATCCAGTCGGGCTGTCCCTAAGTACGCTTTCCATCCGTGCCGGGTTGAGTATTGAGCTCGCAACTCGACCTCGTAAAAAATAGAAAAATACTGCGAAATGTCTGTGTGAGGAGTGGCACGCCACACCGTCTTTCGTTCCGCGCCTTGTAAGGCATGAAAATGCCCGACGCTGGCCTCTCAGGCCTGAGTCGATGTCGTCATCATCATCATTTACATTATTGGCTAGATTGCCCTCATATTTCATCCTTTCCCTTCTTATAGCTTTTTTAGTTGCCTTTTGTTGAATTTTAAAAGCTTCCCAATCATCCAACCACTCACTTTTGCTAACACACAAAATACTCTGCAGATGCTGGGGTCAAAGCTTGTTGTACGACTCACTTTTGCTACCTTATATCCCCTTCCTTGGCTTTCACACAGTCCTCAACTTCACTTGACAGTCACAGTTGCCTAGCCCTACCATTTGAGAACTTCTTCTGTGGGACATATCTATCCTGCGTCTTGTGAACTATTCCCAGAAACTTCAGCCGTCTCTGCTCTGCCGTCATCCCCACCAATATCCTCCTCTAATCCACCTGGGAAAGCTCCTCTCTCCTGCCTCTGTAATTCCCTTTATTCCATTACGATACTGATACATGTGACTTATGTTTCTTCCTCTCAAATTGCAGTATGAATTCAATCATATTATGATCACTGCCTCTTAAGGGTTTCTTTACATTAAGCTCCCTGATAAAATCTGGGTTATTACACAACACCCAATCTAATATAACATTTCTCCCAAGTAGGCTCAAGCTGCTCTAAAAAGCCATCTCATAGGCATTCAACCTATTCCTCTCTTATGATCCGACACCAACTAGATTTTCCCAATCCCCTCGCACACTGAAGTCCCCCATTACAAATGTGTCATTACCTTTATTACATGCCTTTTCCAGCTCCCTTTGCAATCTCAACTCCACATCTTGACTACAAGTTGGAGGACTATATATGATTCCCACAATGTTTTTTCACCCTTGCAGTTTCTTAACTCCACCATAAAGATTCAACATTCTCTAACCCTATGTCACTTCTTTCTGAAGATTACCAACAGAGCCACACCACCGCCTATGCCTTCCTGCTCGTCCTTTTGATACAAAGTATATCCTTTGATGTCAAGTTCCCAACTATGGCCTTCTTTCAGCCATGACCCAGTGATGCCCACAACGTCATACCAACCAATTTCTAATTGCGCCACGAGTGTGTCCATCTTATTCAGAATGCTACATGCATTTAAATACAGCACCTTCAGTCCTTCATTCTTTGCCCCTTTTGAATTTTGCCTTCATGATACAATTTAACTCTTCTCTGTCTGTATTTGTTAGCTTGTCCTTCCTTACATTCATGTTACACTTGTGAACCTGCTGGCTCATCCTCAGCTCTATCATACTGATTCCCATGCCCCTGCTATATTAGTTTAAACCACTCCTAACAGCTCTAATAAACCTGCTCACAAGAATATTAGTCCCTCTCGGGAGGAATTACAAGGAACTTTGTTTTGAAAGGGCACTGAGCTCAATTTTAAGGATAACGAAGTTCAGAATTTTGATTACAGAGTAAAATGATCAACGCACATTGCTAAAAGTTAAAAGGGTGAGAACTTTGTACTGAATTAATGGGTAGTGATTGCAATGATAATAATTTGGACCATGCCCTTGAATTTACAGGGAAACTGTATGCTTTGCACGCTGACTGGGAATATGCGTCAGATGGATGATGTCCCACAATACTTACACGTAATTGGATGATGTCCTATTTAACTGTATATGTGGGGTGAATGTTCAAGGTAACATTAAAAGTCAAGGAGCTTTATGCCCATTTAAATTCAGAGAATGCAAGAAGAAAAAAATATCACAGAAGGTCTAATTTGTTATAGTATGTTAATTATTAATGCCACTTAACCAATTAAAAATTCTGAACATTTTTCTGCCTTTGAATGATAGCAATAGTTTCAATCATTTTTAAAGATAACATACATCGGTTACCAATGGTGATATGTTTAATTGAGACACTGGCTTTCAGAAGAAGTCATCACAAGAGGTTAGCTGGACTATTTTGTGTTAGCAGCTGCCTAGAATTAAAAAAAAATAAAAATAAATTGATTTTAAAATTCTTAGTCACGCAAAGCCAGGAGACTGTAAAACCAGATCGAACTATTGTTTCTCAATTCCACAGACGCACACATCGACCAACACTATTCATACATAACAAAGGCAGTTATTGTGACACTGCTGCATTGCTCTTTCAAAGGAAGAGTACATTGGTTTCCCAAATGCACATTAATAGAGCTCACAGGGTTAATGCGATACAGAAACTAGTCCTTCGGCTCACCATATCCTCACTGTGCACCACGTACCCACCCCTGCAAATCTCATAAGCCATTACTTGGTTCGTAGCCTTCTATGCCTGAGCAAAATTCAGCTGTTTCTCTAACCTAAACCTATGTCTTCTACCTTTAGACAAGTTCATTATGGGGAAAAAATCCTGTCACCTGCCATGTATATGCTGCTAATAATTTTATTTATCTGTGTGAGTGCTGGAATTGAGTCATTTTGATCAAGATGCTGCAGGTTCAATTCTTGTCCTGAGCAAAATTCAGCTAAGCAGAACACATGTAATATTAGCTCATCTTGCCATCCTTTCTCTGGGATTGGAGGTCATGCCTAGCCTGACCTGCTAAACATGCTTTCCCTCACTGCATTTCACATTCACACATTATTTTTTGCCCTTGTTCTCACTCTCCAGCTGTTCCCACTGATTTATTGACAGGATAATCTGGTTTACAACTCATCCCCATGGGCAGCCCCCACCTCCTCCATTTAATTCGTACCCCTTCCTGCAGTTTAAAACTCTTGTCTCCTCAAAAATGAGAAAATCTGCAGATGCTGGAAATCCAAGCAACACTCACAAAATGCTGGAGCAACTCAGCAGGCCAGGCAGCACCTAGGGAAAAGAGTAAAGTCAACATTTCAGGCTGAGAGCCTTCATCAGCACTGGAAAAAAAGAGAAGTTAGAGCAAGAAGCTGTGAGGAGGGGAGGTAGTAGTACAGGGTAGTAGGTAATAGGCAAAACTGGGAGAGGAGGGGGATGAAATAAGGGCTGGAAAGTTGATTGGTAAAAGAGATAAAGGGCTGGAGAAAGGGGAAACACAGGAGAGGGTAGAAGAAAGGGAAGGGGGAAGTGACGGGTAGATAAGGAGATAAGGTGAGAGAAGAAAATGGGAATGGTGAAGGGAGGGCAATTACTAATTACTCCTTTCCTGGTTTCACCTATCAGCTTGTACTTCTTCCTCCCCTCCTCCCATCTTCTTGCTCCAACTTCTCATCTCTTTTTCCAGGTCTCAGCCCGAAACGTCGATTGTTTACTCTTTTCCATGGTCACTGCCTGGCCTGCTGATTTCCTCCAGCATTTTGTGTGTGTTTCTTTTGTCTCCTTCCCAGTTCTGGCTAATAGTCTTTATTCTGATATGTTCAACACTGATTCTCTTCCCAGCTGCGGCCCAACCTGTTGAGGATTTCTAACACTTCATCTTTATTTCAGCTTGGGAGACATCAGGCATCTGATGAAGCTGCTTACATTGAGGGAAAGGGGTGGCCATTCGCAGAGGTAGACAGAACAGATACTCAAGTGGTCTTCTGCTGACGACAGCAAAAGACTAAGCAGGAGGTGCTCTTTTATCCCTAACTCCTTTTTGGTTCAATTTCCACTACGTCCACATCTGTACATCCAATCTCAGTGCTCACAGAGATTTAATGCACCTCCTATCCACCCTCCTGAACAACTCATGCAACTGCTGTGCACATTCCACCTCTGTAGCAAATTCAGCCCCAGGATGCACCCATTTCCTCATGCCCTCCCTCACCCTCATAGTTCCCTCTCTCACCCGGAACTGAATAGCCATCCAACTCTACCTTAAGATGATGCTATGATACAGTATGCTTGGGAACAACAGGAATGATTCATACTGCAAGCTGAAAAAACAAGATTAATACTTGAACTGAAATCAAATATTCCCACCCTGTTGTTGTGATTAAAGGTGATCACTACAATAGCAGGAGACGGGCATTTATTTTAAGAATATGAAGTGCCAGACAAAATTCTAGCAGCACATTATTTCCCAGGAATGCAGATTGAGCTTTGCACCTGTTGTAGAGAGAATGTCACTGTACTTGAACTGCAGTGAAGTGGCCCGACAACATCATAATTGACATTTTGACATAACAGTAGTATATCCTGCTTCACATGGGAAATCACAAACAAGCAATGGAAATACAAGGATAATTCCAATGAAGGCTTCACTTCAGCACAAAAGTGACATCAATAATCCAGTACGTCTTTACGGCTTTCAGCTTCGGTGTTATTTATATAGGACACAGAATTTATGGACAACCAAAAGATTGGTTTTTGATTTACGCCACGATAACAAAATAAACAGCAACTCCAGATACTGAAGATTAGCTTTATTTGTCATGTGTAATGATAACTTCAAACTGGAATTCATACACGTGTAGTTTAATTAACATGAAAGAACCGTGCAATTACACTGAAATTTATCAAGTCATCACTGTTTCCCCCATGCAACAAACCTTTGGGAGTGGCCACCAACTGACTAAGCATTGCTAAAATAATGGTCTACCTATTGCTATCTATAATACAGGAGTCCTACCCAAATTCAAAAGTCACTTCCTTCTGCCCGGACTTCTGAGGACAGAGGGCAAACAATGAGCAATAGCAATTATGACCTGAACACTTCCTAAGGACGTGCCCTGGTTACATGAACATATAAACATAAGAAATAGGAGCAGGAGTAGGCCATTTGGCCTGTCGAGTCTGCTCTGCCATTCAATAAGATCATGGCTAATCTAGCCTTGGACTCATTCCCACCTAGCAGCCTTTTCCCCATAACCCTCAATTCCCTTACTATGGAAAAATCTATCCAACTGTCTCTTAAATATATTTACTGAGGTAGACTCCACTGTTTCATTGGGCAGAGAATTCCACAGAGTCACCACTTTCTGGGAAAAGCAGTTCCTCCTCATCTCTGTCCTAAATCTACTCCCCTGAATCTTGAGGCTATGTCGCCTAGTTCTGGTCTCCCTTACTAGTGGAAACAATGTTCCTGCCTCTATCTTATCTGTCCCTTTCATAATTTTATATTTTTCAAAAAGATCTCTCATTCTTCTGAATTCCAGTGAGTACAGTCCAAGGTGACTCAATCTCTCCTCAGTCTAACCCCCTCATCTCTGGAATCAACCTGGTGAACCTCCTCTGCACTGCCTCCAAAGCCAGTAAATCCTTCTTCAAGCAAGAAGACCAGAACTGCATGCAGTACTCCAGGTGTGGCCTCACCAGTACCCTGTACATTTGCAGCATAACCTCCCTGCTCTTAAATTCAATCCCTCTTGTAATGAAGGCCAACATTCCATTTGCCTTCTTGATAACCTGCTGCACCTGCAAACCAACCTTTTGTGATTCATGCACAAGCACCCCCAAGTCCCTCTGCACAGCAGCATGCTGCAATCTTTTACCATTTAAATAATAATCTGCTCTTTCATTTTTCCTTCCAAAGTGGATGACCTCGCATTTACTAACATTGTACTCCATCTGCCAGTCCCTTACCCATTCACTTAACCTATCTATATCTCTCTACAGACTCTCCGTATCTTCTGCACAATTTGCTTTTCCACTCAATTTAGTATCATCAGCAAACTTAGATACACTACACTTGGTCCCCTCTTCCAGATTGTTAATGTATATCATGAACAGTTGTGGGCCCAGCACCAACCCCTGCAACACACCGCTCACCACTGATTGCCAACCAGAGTAACACCCAGGTATCCCAACTCTCTTCATTCTATTAGTTAACCAATCCTCTATCCATGCTAATACATCACACCCAACTCTATGCATCCTTATCTTATGGATAAGTCTTTCATGTGGCACCTTATCAAACGTCTTCTGGAAATCCAAGAAAATAACATCCACCTGTTTCCTTCTATTCACTGCACTCATTATATCTTCAAAGAACTCCAATAAGTTTGTCAAACAGGACCTGCCTTTGCTGAATCCATGCTGTGTCTGCCTGATGGATCCATTTCTTTCCAAATGTCTCGCTATTTCTTCTTAAATGACAGCTTCAAGCATTGTCCCAACTACACATGTTAAACTAACTGTCCTATAGTACCTGCCTTTTGCCTACATCCTTTTTTGAACAGCAGTATGACATTCACATCTTCTAATCTGCCAGAACCTGGCCAGAGTACAAAGAATTTTGGTAAATTATCACCAAAGCTCTACTATAACCTCTGCCATTTCTTTCAGTACTCTGGGATGCATTCCATCAGGACCAAGGGACTTAGCTATCTTCAGGCCTACAAGTTTGCTCAGCACTACCTCGTTAGTGATAGCTATTGTATCGAGGTCCTCACCTCCCATCACATCCATAACATCTCTCTTTGGCTCATTAGGTGAGTCCTCCACCATGAAGACCGACGCAAAATAGTCCTTCAAAGCCTCAGCCAGTTCCTCATTACACAATATCAATTCCCCTTTCTTATCCCTCAAGGGACCTACATTCACTTTAGCCACCCTTTTCCGCTGTATATAATTACAAAAACTTTAACTATCTATTCTTATATTTTGTGCTAGCTTATTTTCATAATCCAGCTTCCTTTTCTTTATTGTTTGCTTAGTGGTACTTAGTTGCTTTTCTAAGTTTTCACAACCTTCTGGTTTCCCACTAGTCTTGTATGCACAAGCTTTTAGCTCGATGCCTTCTTTTAATTCCTTAGTTATCCAAGGCTGGCTCTCCTCGCCCTTACTTTCCTTGCTTTTAACAGGAATATACTTTTGTTGAGCACCATGAAAAATCTCTTTGAAAGTCTTCCACTGTTCCTCAACTGTCTCACCACATGGCCAGTTGTTCCCAGTCTACACTAGCCAAATTTACCCTCATCCCATTGTAGTCTCCCTTGTTTAGGCATAATACACTGGTTTTAGATTGAACTATTGCACCCTCTATTTGTATGAGAAATTCAGTCAAACTGTGATCACTCTTTCCAAAAGGATCCCCAACTACAACGTCACTAATTTTACCTGACTCATTGCACAGGACCAAATCTAAGATAGCAGTAAATCCCTCGTAGGTTCAGTAACATGTTTCACCCAATCTATGTGCAAGGTAAAGTCCCCTTTGATAACTGCTGTTCCATTCTTACATGCCTCAAATATTAGGAATGGAATTAAAATGTGTGGCCACTGGGAGATCCTGCTTCCTCTGGCGGACACAGCGTAGGTGTTCAGCGAAACGGTCTCCCAGTCTGCGTCGGGTCTCACCAATATATAGAAGGTGACACCGGGAGCACCGGACACAGTATACCACACCAGCAGACTCACAGGTGAAGTGTCGCCTCACCTGGAAGGACTGTCTGGGGCCCTGAATGGTGGTGATGGAAGAAATGTAAGGACAGGTGTAGCACTTTTTCCGCATACAAGGATAAGTGCCAGGAGGGAGATCAGTGGGAAGGGATGGGGGTGACGAATGGATAAGGGAGTCAAATAGGGAGCGATCCCTGCAGAAAGCAGAAAGTGGGGGGAGGGAAAGATATGCTTGCTGGTGGCCTTCTGTCCTATAATACTCCCCCCTTCTCCAGCTCTGTATCCCTTTTGCCAATCAACTTCCCAGTTCTTAGCTTCATCCCTCCCTCTCCTGTCTTCTCCTATCATTTCGGGTCTCCTCCTCTCCCTCCCACTTTCAAATCTCTTACTATCTCTTTTTTCCATTAGTCCTGACGAAGGGTCTCGACCCAAAACGTCAACTGTACTTCTTCCTATAGATGCTGCCTCGCCTGCTGCATTCCACCAGCATTTTGTGTGTGTTGCTTGAATTTCCAGCATCTGCAGATTTCCTCATGTATGCCTCAAATATTTCTCTGTTTATTGCCTGTGCTACTGCAATGTTCTTATTCGGTAGCCGATCGACAACTCCCACTAGTGATTTTTTCCCTTTACTATTACTAATCTCTACCCAGATGGATTCAACATTCTGCTCCTTAGATCTTGTATCATCTCTCACTATCACCCTGATCTCATCTTTAATTTAGAGCGATACCCCACCTTTGAGGGAAGGCATTCCTCTTCAAAACTAACTCTGGATTGCAGAAAGTTAAAGCTAATCCAGTTCATCATTTTGGGTCTGATTATCTTACATAGAACAAACATATTTTTGTATGAGAGTATCAGCACCCTCAGCACAAACACAGTCAACTCGTGCTTGTGGGAAAACACAGTCAGTAGTATTATTCAGTTAAAAGGAGCTAAATAATGCTAACAAGCTCTCACTGTTGCAAATTAGTTAACACAGTTCCTGACTCTATACATCTCTTTCTACAGAGAATGGGAGGTGGGTGAGCTGGTAGGGCAAATGGCTCATGGGTCAGAGTCAGATTTCTACATATTTTGAATTAATACGTGAATCTTGAGTTGCCATCCTAATAGTAAAGAGTTTTGTGAGGAGATGTGATGCAGGCACACAATATCATGACATACAGATCTATAGAGAGAAATTTTACATTAAGTCTGCCTTCCTCAGCCCAGCTGTTACAGCGTTTGGCAAAAGACCAAGGGATGAGAAGAGGAGAAAATAGTTTTGAAGCAGTGAGTAGTTAAGATCTAAAACTCAATCCCCAAAAGCATGGATGTTTTGCTTTCAAAAGGAATCATGAATCCGGTGTTACTAATTCTGCCACAGCATCAGTGAACAACAGCATGACAAAGTTACCAGCAGAAAGATCTTGCTGCCTTGTAGCTATCACTAACAGCTGAATTAACTGGAAAGAACACAGTGGTTTGCATAGCCTGTCCAGAACGAATACACTCAGTGGCAACTTTATGAGGTACAGAAGAGGAACCCGTGTGGTCTTCTGCTGCTGTAGCCCATCCACTTCAAGAATTGATGAGCTGTGTATTCAGAGATGCTATTCTGCACACCACTGTTGTAACACATGGTTACTTGAGCTATCGCCACCTTTGTTTCAGCTTGAATCACTGTCCATTCTCCTCTGACCTCTCTTATTAACGAGGTGTTTTCACCCACAGAAATGCCACTCACTGGATTTTTTTTTCTGTTTTTCACACCATTCCCTATAAATTTAGAGACTGTTGTCTGTGAAAATCCCACAAGATCAGCAATTTCTGAGATATTCTAACCACCCTGCCTGGCATCAACAACCACTCCATGGTCAAACTCCCTCAGATCACATTTCTTCCCCACAACAACTGAACCTCTTGACCATGTCTGCACGCTTTTATGCATTGAGTTGCTGCCATATAATGGTTGATTAGATAATTGCATTAATGAGGTGTACCTAATAAAGTGGGTGTATACACTTCATCATCTTCCCTTGGTGATGCCCAGGAGATGGCATAAACTAGATTAAAAATCCAAAACACCTCGTGGGGAGGCAGATAATCCAGCATTCCTCTTCAAAATTAACCTCTGGACTCTAGAAAGTTAAAGCTAATCCAGTTTATCTTTTTGGGTTTGATTATTTTATATAGCAATTTTTCTTTGTATGAGGGTAGCAGCACTCTCAGCACATCAACTCGTGCTTGTGGGAAAAACACAAACATTCAGTACTATTACTCAGTTAAAAGGAGCTAAATAATGCTAACAAACTCTCACTGTTGCAAATTAGTTAACACAGTTCCTGACTCTATACATTTGTTTCTACAGAGAATGAGAGGTGGGTGAGCTGGTAGGGCAAATGGTTCACAGGTCAGAGTCAGATTTCTACATATTTTGAATTAATACATGAATCTTGAGTTGCCATCCTAATAGTAAAGAGTTTTGTGAGGAGATGTGATGCAGGCACACATTATCATGACATACAGATCTATAGAGAGAAATTTTACATTAAGTCTGCCTTCCTCAGCCCAGCTGTTACAGCGTTTGGCAAAAGACCAAGGGATGAGAAGAGGAGAAAATAGCTTTGAAGCAGTGAGTAGTTAAGATCTAAATCTCAATCCCCAAAAGCATGGATGTCTTGCTTTCAAAAGAAGCGTGAAAATATTGATGATAAAATGAGGAAAAAGCAGGGAATTTGATGCGGGCTAGAGTGTACTACAGGGAGCCAATAGCTGCAACAATTCAAACATAGAACATAACAGCACTGGACAGACCTTTCAGCCCACAATGTTGTGTTGATTTTGATACCAATTTATACTAAATGTCCTCCTCCTGTAGATCATCCATATCACCCCATATTCATGTGTCTATCCTAAGAGCTTTCTAAACTCCACCAGACTGTCTGACTCCACTACTACTATTGGTAACCCATTCCAGACACCGACCACTCTCTGCTTTTAAAACTTCCCCCTCTAACCATAAAAGCTCATAAAAGCTCTAACCATAAACTCTCTGCTGTTTGACATTTCTGCTCTGGGGGGCGGGGGAAGATTTTTACTGTCTATCTTATCTATGCTTCTCATATTTTAAAAACTTCCATTAGGTCTCCTCGTAGCCTCTGACATTCTAAGGAGAACCCAAGTTTGTCCAATGTCTCCTTATCCCGCATTCCCTCTAATCCAGTTAGCAACCTGGCAAACCTGCTCTGCACCTTCTCCATAGTCTCCAAATCCTTATTAAAATAGCACAACCAGATCTGCATGTGATATTACAAGTACTGCCTTACTAAAGTTGTTTTATAGTTGCAGCATGATTTCCTTACTCAAATACTCAACACCCCTACCAATGAAGGAAGGCATTCCATGCATCTTCTTTACCCCCTTATCCAATTGTTCAGCCACTTTCAGTGATCTATGGAGCTAGGCCCCAAGATCCCACTGTACCTCAATGCTATTAAAGTATGCTTTCTCCTCTTTCATTTGACCTCCCAGTCCCAAAATGCAGACCTCACACATGCCCATCTGCTATGCCCATTTCTGTAAATGAGCTATATCCTGCTGTATTCTTTTGACACCAGACAGTCCACAACTCCACCAAGTCTGGTGTCATCTGCAACCACGCTAATTCACCCATCTCCATTTTCATCCAATTTATTGCTATATATCACACACCACAGAGACCCAAGCAATGATCCATGTGCATTCTATAACCTGTACATGCCTCTGGGATGGAATCTGTGAAATTACATCAATATTTGCTAGACTCCTTCCATTATGATGTTATATTTTATTTTTTAAGTAATTACAATGGAAGGCAGAGTTTGTGGAGACTACTCACCTACTTCTTTTTAGTGTAGAGTACTATTTGCAAACAATGAAGCCCACAAAGTAGATTTCTTGGGACTGGCATTCCTCAAGGTTTATAAAGTTATGGGCCAAGGGCTGTTAGCTGCAACTAGCTTGGATGAGGCATCTTGGTCGGAATTAACCCAGAGCCACTGGGCACTCTGCATCAGTGCTGTACGACTCTATGACCCATAGCCACTGGTGCAATCATTCACTTGTCATTCAGAGAAGCCATGGCTCACAATAGGTGTTGTCTGCACATGATCCTTAACCAATATATGACTAAAAATCCCACAGGTCAAGACATACTATAGGCTCAGAAATGCACACATATTCCAGAAATAAAAGCTAGTAAAGAGATGTAGGTGATGCATGTAAAACACATAAATTGGAGTCAGATTTGCTCATCACACCATCTTACAGCACAAGTTCCAGAACTCTGGTACGGTAGAGGAGTATTGAAATAGTTACTTACCAATGGCACTGAGTGCATGTCGGAGTTCCAAGGTGAAGGCAGTAATAGGAACGTCTTCGGACACTGGCAGGATGGCCACCGTGGAGAGATTACTGGCAGAGTTCCCCACCAATTCCCATTTGTTGCTCACAGTGTGGATTCCCAAGCCACGCCCTTACAAAGAGAGATGATAAAATTGGCTGAGGTTGTGTAAGAAAAGAGCGCCTGCTTGGTTGTACCACCTAAAGCACCACAATGTGCTGGGGCTTCTGCTACAACTGTAAACAGAAGTACCTGTTAAACCCCGCCAACCATACACATTGGACCTTCTTCCCTCCAGACCTACTATTATAAAACGCTGATACACTTGGGAATTTGGTGGTGCTGGAGTGGCAGATTTTCCAGAATATTGGATGCTATTTCCATTAATTACTCAACAATCCTTTTATTTACTTTCTTAGTTAAGACATAGTATGAAAATATTCTCCACTGAACTATTAAATTAGAAATGGATTGGCAGAACCAGAGCCAGGTGAGTGGAAAGAGAGGACCTATTTTAGAGCAGCAAAAATATTAGCTGAAAGAGAGGAATGGGGTGTGAATGAGTAAGGTTGAGAGGAAGAGGCAGAGATCAGGAATGGGAGGGGGGTAGGAAAAGAGATTGAGATTGGAGGGGAAGTTGAGAGTTGGGTAGGGAAGGGAGGGGAAGTTGAAAGAATAATGGGGGTAGGTGTGAGATTAAAGAAATTTTAAAAAAAATATTTTATTTATAATTTTCTGCAAAACTACAATGAAGAAAAGAAAATCAATAATATATATGGAAGGATCATTGCCACATAAACAAAAATAACAATAATACATGTCTTAACAAATGAGCAAGTCACCCATAGTAAAAAAGGAAAAAAAGAGAAAAGAAGAAAAGCACCCAATCCATCACCTATCCAACTCCAAGCCAACCATTATATGAGATACACTTCTAATATTTTTAAATTTTTTAAATTTGTAATAGTGTCCTACTACACTGAAGCATTCAGGAGGCCGAAGGAGTGATAGATAGGACCAATAGAGAGGTAGTTACAGCCAAGGTGCAAGACACAGGAAACTGGGTGGCAATCAGGAAGAAGAAAAGGGTTAAGGAGCCAATGCAGAGTACCCCCTGTAGCCATCCCCCTCAATAAGAGGTTTAACACTTTGACTCAGATGGGAAGGGGGAAGAAGAGGCACGCTGTGGTGACAGGGGATTCGTTAGTTAGGGGAACAGACAGGATCTTCTGTGGGCGAGAACAAGATTCCCGAATGGTGCATTGCCTCCTGGGTGCCAGGGTCCAGGGTATCTCAGATCAAGTCCTTAGCATTCTTACATTGGAGGGTGAACAGTCAGGAGTCAGGGTCTATGCAGTGAGGCTAGAACAAGGAAGATTATACAGTTTAATATGTGGCTAAGGAGTTGCTGTAGGAGAGAGGTCACAGAATTCTTGGATCATTGGTCTCTCTTCCAGGGAAGGTGGGACCTGTACAGAAGGTACAATTTGCACCTGAAATGGAGGGAGACCAATATCCTAGTGGGAAAGTTTGTTAATGTTGCACAGTGGGGTTTAAACTAGAGCTGCAGGAGGTGGAAACCAGAGTACCACAACAGTTAGTGGAGAGATTGCGGAGGGAGATGTTGGTAAGACCTCAGACGAAGTTAGGAATCAGAAGGTTGAGCGTGGTGGCAAAAAAAGCGACAAGGGTGAATACGGGATTGAAGGCATTGCAGCTGAATGCACGCCTTATATGGAATAAGGTAGATGAACTTGCAGCACAGTTGCAGATTAGCAGGTATAATGTTGTAGGCATCATGAAATCGTGGCTGTAAGATTATAGCTGGGAGCTTAATATCCAAGGATACATATTGTATCAAAAAGATAGGCAGAAAGGCAGAAAGGATGGTGTTGCTCTATTGGTAAAAAATGACATCAAATCATTAGAAACAGATGACATAAGGTCAGAAGGCATTGAATCATTGTGGATACAGCTAAAAAACTGCAAGGATAAAATGGGAGTTGTATACAGACCCCCAAACAGTAGTAAGGATGTTGCCTACAATCTGGGGATAGGAAATGCATCTCAAAAGGGCAATGTTACAATAGTCACGGAGACTTCAAAATGCAGGTAGGTTGGGAAAATCAGGTTGGTGCTGGATTCTAGAAGGGAGGAATTTCTAGAGTGGCCACAAGATGGCTTTTTAGAGCAACTTGTGGTTCAGCCCACTAGAGGGTCAGCTATTCTAGGTTGGGTGTTGTGCAATGAACTAGAATTAATTAGAGAGCTTGAGGTAAAGGACCCTCAAGGGAAAATGATCATAATATGATCGAATTCACCCTGAAATTTGAGAGAGGGGGAAGCTAATGTCAGATGTATCAGTATCACAGTGGAGTAAAGGGGATTACAGAGGCACGAGAGAGGAGTTGGCCAGAACTGATTGGAAAAGAACACTGGCAGGGATGTCGGCAGAGAAACAATGGCTGGAATTTCTGGAAACAATTCGGAAAGCACAAGATATATACATCCCAAAGAGGAAGAAGTATTTTTAAGGCAAGATGACAAAGTTATGGCTAACTAGAGAAGTCAAAGGCAACATAAAAGCCAAACAGAGGGCATATAATACAGCAAAGATTAAGAGGAAGTTAGAGGATTGGGAAGCTTTTAAAAACCAATGAAGGTAACTAAAAGAAAGTCATTAAGAAGGTAAAGCTGGAATACAAAAGTAAGCTACCCAATAATATTAAAGAGGGTACCAAAAGTTTCTTCAAGTACATTAAGTGTAAAAGAGAGGCAAGAGTGGACCACTAGAAAACAATTTTGGAGAGGTAGTAATGGGGGAACAACAAAATAGCAGACAAACTGAATAAGTATTTTGTACCAGCCTTCACAGTGGAAGACATTGGCAGTATGGTGGAAGGTCTAGGTGTCTGGGCGCGTGAAGTTCCCATAACTAGAGAGAAGGCTCTTGGGAAACTGAAAGGTCTGAAGGTAGATAAATCATCTGGACCAGATAGTGTACACCTCAGAACTCTGAAAGAGGTGGCTTAAGAGATCCTGGAGGCACTAGTAACAATCTTTCAAAAATCACTAGATTCTGGAATAGGTCCGGAAGGCCTGAAAATTGCAAATGTCACTCCACTCTTCAAGAAGGGAGAGAGGCAGAAGAGAGGAAATTATAAGCCAGTTAATCTGACCTCAGTCATTGGGAAGACGTTGGTGTCAATTGTTCAGGATTAAGTCTCAGAGTACTTGGAGGTATATGATAAAATAGGCCAAAGTCAGCATTGTTTCATAGTTTCCTCAAGGGAAAATCTTGCCTGACAAACCTGTTGAAATTCCTTAAAGAAATAACAAGCAGGATAAACAAAGGAGAATCAGTTGATGTTGTGTGCTTGGATTTTCAGAAGGCCTTTGGGCAAGGTGCCACACATGGGGCTACTTAACGGGAAAGACTCTTGTGTGGATGAAGCAGTGGCTGGTTGGCAGGAGGCAAACAGTCAGAATAAAGGGAACCTTTTCTGGCTGGCTGCCAGTGTCTAGTGCTGTTCCACAGGGGTCTGCGTGGGACTTAGTCTTTTACATTATATGTCAATGATTTGGATAATGGAATGGGTGGCTTAGTTACAAAGTGTAAAGACAATACAAAGATAGCTGGAGGGGAAGGTAGATTTGAGGAAGTAGAGAGACAACAGAAGGACTTTGGCAGATTAGGACGATGGGCAAAGAAATGGCAGATGGAACACAATGTCAGGAATTGCGTGGTCATGCACTTTGGTAGAAGAAATGAAAGGATTGACCATTTTCTAAATGGAGAAAAAATACAAAAAACTGAGGTGTAAAGCATCTTGGGAGTCCTTGAACGGGGTCCTCTAAAGGTTAATTTGCACATTGAATTTGAATTGAATTGACTTTATTACTTACATCCTTCATATACATGAGGAGTAATCTTTACATTGCAATGTGCAATTTATAGAAATTTATAATAAATTGTACGTACAACAGGACAGTCAATATAACAGAAATACAATTGTTTCAGTATGATGGCCTGGTGGAAGAAGTTGTCCCGAAGCCTGTTGCTCCTGGCTTTTCTGCTGCTGTACCATTTCCCGGATGGTAGCAGCTGAAATAGTTTGTGATTGGGGTGACTTGAGTCCCCGATCATCCTTCGGGCCCTTTTTACACACCTGTCTTTGTAAGTGTCCTGAATAGTGGGAAGTTCACATCTACAAATGTGTTGGGCTGTCCGCACTATTCTCTGATGAGTCCTGCAATTGAGGGAAGTACAGTTCCCATACCAGGCAGTGATGCAGCCAGTCAGGATGCTCTCAATTGTGCCCCTGTAGAAAGTTCTTGGGATTTGGGGGCCTATACCGAACTTCTTCAACCATCTGAGGTGAAAGAGGTGCTGTTGTGCCTTTTTCACCACACAGCTGGTATGTACAGACCACCGGAGATCCTCGGTGATGTGTATGCCAACTTAAAGCTGTTCACCCTCTCAACCCCAGATCCATTGATATCAATAGGGGTTAGCCTGTCTCCATTCCTCCTGTAGTCCACGAGCATCTCCTTGGTGTCTGTGGTGCGGAAGGCAAATGCACTGTTGGCATTCATTTGAAGAGGACTAGAATATAAAAGCAAAGATGTAATGTTGAAACTTTATAAAGCACTGCTGAGGCCTCATTTGGAGTCCTGAGAGCAGTTTGGACCCCTTAACTTAGAAACGATGTGCTGAATGGCCTGTGTCACATGAAGAGCGTCTGTTGGCTCTGGGCCTGTATTCACTAGAACTCGAAGACTGAGGGGTGACCTCATTGAAACCTATCAAATGGAGAAAGGTCTTGATAGAGTGGATGAGTGAATATGGAGAAGATGTTTCCTATGGTGGAAGAGTAATACCAGGGGACACAGCCTCAGAATAGAGGGGCATCTTTTTAAAATGGGGATGAGGAGGAATTTCTTTAGCTAGAGGGTGGTGAAACAGTGGCATTCTTTGCCACAAGCAGTGAGGAGGCAAAGGCCTTGTGTATGTTTAAGGCAGAGGTTGATAGATTCTGGATTAGTCAGGGCATGAAGGAATACGGGTAGAAGGCAGGAGATTAGGTTTGATAAGAAATCTGAATCAGTCATGATGAAATAGCGGAGCAGACTCGATGAGCCAAACGGCCTAATTCTGCTCCTATATATTATGGTCTTACAAGTTCTTAACACAGAAGCTGAGCAGAAAATGAGCACACATAAGGAAGGACAAGAAACGAAGTAGTGTTGAGGACAGGGGAACGTTGGAGTACAAGATCACAGATCTTTAAAGAAGGCAATGCAGATAATTAACATGGTTAGGACATGGGATGCTGACCTTCATTAGTTGGGGCATGGCCTACAGAAGAACCTCCGTAATTATCCAATTGTATAAAACCTCAATCAGACCTCTGCTAGAGTACTACAGTTCTGGTCACCAAGGTATAGGAGGATATGAGAGCACTGGAGAGTGGAGAGGTGATGCACCAGGATGAAGTTCAGTTATGAGGAGAGACTGGAGAAGCTAGGTCTGTTCTCCCTAAAGTGAAGGTGGTTTTGAAGGAGCACGACTGATGAATAGAAAATAATGAGGGATATAGATAGAGGGGCCAGCAAGGAACCTTTTCTCATGTTAGAAGACATAGATTTAGAATTAAAAGGGAAGGAATTTAGAGCATATATGAGTGAGACCTTTTTTCACCCAGAGAGTGCAAAGTACCTGGAACACACTGCCTGAGACAGTGGTTGAAGTTGGGTCACTGACACTATTTTAAAAGTCTTGCAATGAGCATTTGATTCACTTTGGCATAAAGAGTGATAGAAAACAGGACAGTTACAGAGAGAGGTGCCCAATGGTTAGCATGGATGAGTTGGGCCAAATGGTCTGTTTCCCTGCTGCATGATTCTATAATTCTAAGTTGGGCTGTCAACTTCACCCAATTTAAAATTCTGAATGACATGCTTTTTTTGCAAATCCAGTTGATAACAAATTTCCAAGAGGAGTGGTGTTCTGATGAACACCAATCTTCCTTTACATACCTATTGCAAAACACACAAAACTGATAACGTTTCAAGGCTACAACCATAACAACCTATGATAAAGTGATTTTTAAGCAGTCATGAAAACAGGTCAACTTTTTTCTACTGCTGCAAGTTTTGCACAGATCAACTGAATTTATGGAAAACAAAAAAGATTTGCTTAGGCATTCAACAGACTCCAGAGAATCATCAAAAAGTAGTTTTCAGCCTGTTTTTACAAGCAGCGATACTACTTGAAAATCTGCATAACAAAAGGCAGATTTTACCAAAACTACTCAGCCCACTAAAAATAATCTATATTTCACAAGATTTGTTTACAAACATACTTCTGCTAAGAGATGTAGGTGGCATGTCACACCTGAACCAATGCTAATTCCCACAAAGCAAAAATAAAAGAAACATCATAAAAGCTCAGAAATGTTTGCTTTCAGTGAACTGCGTTGGATCGCATCCTTTGCCAGCCTCCATGTGTTTGGCTCTCATCTCAGTTTCGAAAGGAGAACTTCAAAAAATTCACCTGCTGGAATCCTTCATAGAATCTCCCCCAGTAACTGCAGCTTCCCTTTAAAGGGAATGTGTGTCAGGATGGCACTGAGAGAATCAATTGTACATGTGAATCTTCCTTGCCTTCTATGCTTTGACAGCTGTAAGTCACTGGGTTCATTAGTAAATAGCTCAGGAAAGAAGGTGAAAATATTGGAATCATTCAGCAGCTCAGACAACATCTGTGGAAAGAGAATCTATTAATGTTGCAGGTCCAAGACACCGTCAGAACTGAGGCATTAACTGCTTCTGTTTCCGCAGATGCTGCCTGCCGTGAGAGTTTCCATCGTTTTCTCCATTTCAGGTTTCCAACATTTGTAACTTTCTCGATTTTCCCAACATAAGAGGTGTCCAGTGGAAGAAAATAGCACAGCGACATGAAATGTTTTGTAAGATGTTGTGGGGAGATGACCAACTCAACAGCTCCTCTCAAATTAACAGCAAAAAAAAAACCAGCAGATGCTGGAAATTTGACATAAAGAAAAAGCTGGTGATATGCAGTATGTTGTCCAATATCTTGGAGAAAATCAGAATTAACATTTCAGTTCATGACCTTCCATATTTCAGAACCAAATTTTCCCCAACACTTTCTGTGTAGAAAGATGGCAGTTAGCTCACAGTTGCGGGTAAACACCAGTCATAGTCAAGTGTTTGTTTACTTTAACCTTTTCTTTCTTACTCTGACATGCCACCTATATCTCTTAGCAGAAGTATGTTTGTGTTGTTCATTAATGGTTTCAATATATTAAAAAAAAAATCGATCTCAACAAACTTGGTTTGAAAAAGAGCCAGCTGACTCTTACCAAAGCTGAATTCTTACCAAGAAATCCACAAGGGCAAAGACACAGAGTTTTTAAAAGTGAGTAGGTGCATGTAGGCTTACAGATTGCAGGAGAAAGGGAGGACCAAAGAAAGGCAAAGAGATTCATCACACTGAGGAGCTGGGAAAGGGACCACGTTCAGGAAATACGCTTGGAGCTAAAGAAAACATTTGCATTTGTGTAGCACCTTTGACTTCTGAAGGAGATGGAAGTACATTATAAATGCAGCAGCTTCATTTGTTGATACCTGCAATATCAATTTACATAATAGTGATCATAATTTGATTGAATTCATACTGCAATTTGAGGGGGAAAAGCACAAGTCACATGTATCAGTATCACAATGGAATAAAGGGAATTACAGAAGCATGAGTTAGGAGCTTGCCCAGGTGGATTGGAGGAGGATACTGGTGGGGATGTCGGCAGAGCAGAGATGGCTGAAGTTTCTGGGAATAGTTCACAAGGCACAGGATAGATATGTCCCACGGAAGAAGTTGTTCTCAAATGGCAGGGCTAGGCAACCGTGGCTGACAAGGGCAGAAAAGCCAAGGAAAGGGCATACAAGGTCACAAAAGTGACTGGAAAGTTGGATCAAACACGAGGAAATCTGCAGATGCTGGATATTCAACAACACACAAAATGTTGGTGGAACACAGCAGGCCAGGCAGCATCTATAAGGAGAAGTACTGTCAACGTTTCGGGCCGAGACCCTTCGTCAGGGAAGTTGGATTGGAAAACTTCTAAAATCCATCCAAAGGCAAATAAAAAAACCAAAGGGAAAAGATAAAATATGAGGGCAAGCAACACACATAATAAACTGCCCGTAATGTCAACATACACTTTTCCACAGATGCTGCCCGACCTACTGAGTTTCTCCAGCATTTTGTGTGTGTTGATTAAATTTCCAGTATCTGCAGATTTTCTCTTGAATATGAGGCCAAACTAGCCAATAATATAAAATAGGATACTAAAAGTCTTTTTTTCAGTTTTAGAAAGAAAAGAAGGGAGGTGAGAGTTGATATTGGACCACTCAGAAATGATGCTGGGGAGGTAGTAATGGGGGACAAAGAAATGGCAGATGAATTTAACAAGTACTTTGCTTCAGTCTTCACTGTACACCAGAAGTCTGTGAGTGTCAGGGAGCAGGAGTGAGTCCCATTGCTCTCACAAAGGAAAAAGTGCAAGGCAAACTCAAAGATTTTAAGGTGGATAAGTCATCTCAACCAGATGACCTACATTTCAGAGTCTTGAAGGAGGTTGCTGCGGAAATAATGGATGTATTGGTCATGATCTTTCAAGAATCACTTGATTCTGGCATGGTCCCAGAGTACTGGAAAACTGCAAATGTGTCTCCACTCTTTATGAAGTGAGGAAGACAAAAGAGGGAATTATAGACCAGTAAGCCTAACCTCAGTGGTTGGGAAAGTGTTGGAGTCCATTATTAAGGACAAGGTCTCAGAGTACTTGGAGCCTAATGGTAAAACAAGTCAAAGCCAGCATAGTTTCTGTAAAGGGAAATCTTGCCTGATAAATCTGTTAGAATTCTTCGAGGAAGTGACAAGCAGGGTGGACAAAGGAGAGGCAGTAGATGTCATTTACTTAGATTTTCAGAAAGCACTTGATAAGGTGCCTCACATGAGGCTGCTTAATAAGATAAAAACCAATGGTGGTTTACAGGAAAGATACTGACATGGATAGAGGAATGGCTGACAGGCAGGGGACAGCGAGTGGGAATAAAGGGGGCCTTTTCTGGTTGGCTGCCAGTAACTAGTGGTGTTCCTCAGGGGTCAGTACTGGGACTGCTACTTTCAACATTGTTTGTCAATGATTTAGATAGTGGAATTGATGGCCTTGTGGCAAAGTTTGCGGATGATACAAAGACAGGTGGAGGGGTAGGTAGTCCTGAGGAAGCAATGCAATTGCAGCAGGACTTAGACAAATTGGTAGAATAGGCAAAAAAGTGACAGATGGAATACAGTGTTGGGAAATGTACAACAATGCATTTTGATAACAGTATCAATACTGCAGATTATTATCTAAATGGGGAGAAAATTCACACATCAGAGGTGCAGAGGAGTCCTCATGCAAAACTCCCAGAAGGTAAATTCATGGGTTGAGTCTGTGGTAAAGAAGGCAAATGCAATGTTGGCATTTACTTCAAGGGGAATAGAATATAAAAGCAAAGATGTAACACTGAAGCTTTATAAGAAACTAGTCAGGCCGCACTTGGAGTATTTGTTCCTCACATCTCAGAAAGGATGTGTTGTCATTGGAGAGAGTCCAGAGGAGGTTCACAACAATGATTCTGGGAATGAAGGAGTTAACATATGAGGAGTGTTTGGCAGCTTTGGGCCTGCAGTCACTGAAATTTAGGAGAATGTTTGGGCATCTCATTGAAACCTACTGAATGTTGAAAGCACCAGATAAGGTGGATGTGGAGAGGATGTTTCATATGTTGGGGGTATCCAGAACTAGAGGGCACAGCCTCAAAATTGAGGAGCGACTTTTTAGAACAGAAGGAAGGAGGATTTTATTTTTTTTAGCCAAAGAGTGGTGAATCTGTGGAATGCTCTGCCACAGACTGCAGTGTAAGCAAAGTCCCTGGGTATATTCAAAGCAGAATTTGACAGATTCGTCATTGGGTGGGGCATCAAGGGATATGGTGAGAGGGCAGGTGTATGGGGTTGAATGGGATCCAGGATTAACCATGATGAAATGGTGGAGCAGACTCGATGGGTTGAATGGCCTAATTCTGCTCCTATATCTTATGGTCTTATTAAGCAACAGTGCATATAAGAAAATAAAAAAATAATCGTGTAGTAAACATACTTGGATGGTATTAATCAGAGGAGAAATGCTGGACAAAATTTCATATGCATTTCTTCAGATATCAGCATGAGATATCCTTTTTTTTTGAAATTACTCAAATCCAGCTTTGGATTAAAGTCATCCTAAGCCAGTATCTCTAATTGGTTAGCATGCCATCAACATTTTTAACGAGTCAGTCTGCATTAATCTTTGAGAAGCTTAAATCTCTAGTCTTTGTCTGCATCCAAGATACTAAACTGATTGAGGAAAACTATATGCACTGGATTTCAGTCATATATATAAAAAGTCATCCAACTTAAGTTGGATCAGACAATTTATGAACAAGTCTAGTGAGCAATGCTATCTGACCTCATTCCAAAATATTCGCCATTTGTAAAAAGAAACAGCCAAATTAAACCAGCACTCCAACTGGTTGCCTGCTCTCAATGCTTTGAGAAGGCCCCTTGCAATCCGATTCACTTGCCTCCGACCCAGTATCCACCGAGTTGAGAACTTCTGGTAACCTCGGGGTCAAACCAGTATGGACTGAAGACTGACATTCACAGGGAAGGTCCAGCTCACTGGTCAAAGACTTTCTGCCAATCCATGATCCATGAATGTAAGTAGTATGAGCTTGGCAGAGAGGAGAAACATAGGCAATATACCCGGATTAAATGGCTCTGGATGCTACCCTTTTGGATAGAGTTGGCCTCTGCTGCTCCTCAGCTGACACTTGGCTGACTCCATGCCACTCCCAGAGATCAGCAGCTTCTCCAAAAAAGTGGAATCACTGCTACAAAGCTGCAGCCACCCAGGTGCTGTGTGTTCTCCCTGTAACTCTGAATTTCCTCCTGCATCCTAAAAGATGCGAGGATTGGCAGGTTAACTGGTTGCTGTAAATTGCCCCCAAGTGTAAGTGAGTGGGAGTATTGAAGGGAATGTGATAAAAGTAGTGAACAGGAAAGAGTCAGGGTAGGAATGAGTTGCTCTGAGAGCCAGCAGACTCAATAGAATACTCTGTTTCCTGAAGGAATATGCAAACACAGAAAGCTGTGTGTGGAACTCAGAGCCAAGCAAAGGTGTGCTCAGTTGCCCCAGTTTCCAGGTGGCACCAAGCCTGCTGCCAGCAGGTGTTCTCTTCCAAAGCTGGCACTATGTCAAGAGACCAATATCACCCAGTTACATGAGCCTGTCTTGGGTTTATAGGTGCAACTTTTGTACCAGAACAATTTTAAGACTTTAGCTTTGAGGCGGGTCCAAGTTGCTAATAGCTGGTTTGGATTTTAATTTTATACCTAAGCAGATCTCAAGGACATTGTGTACAGTCATCATTAGAATTAGTACAGCAAGATACTAATGAAACTGGTAATATTGGATAATTAATGTTAGAGTATACTATTAAAATTATTTTGCTATTTAAATTTTATCAAAACATATTTATGGAGAAAAATGAATACTTAATCATTTATACCACCCTTTATTATTCCATTATACCCTGAAGTATTTCGCAGCGTAATACAAAACTAAAAGTTACAGTTATAAAGCTATCAGTTAAACACAAGTTGTTGTGAGCAGCTAGCCATTCCCAAGGCTGTCCGACAACAAGCTTATGAGGAGAAAAAGCAATTCCTAGCTACTTCCCATTGTATACCAGTTTGAGACCATCTGCAAATGCAGAAAATTTCACCCACCTACATTTAACGATAGTCTTCTAGATAATACAGGCAGCCTAATGAAATGTGCAGATACTTAGCAGTTGAAGTTTAGTGCCAAGTACTATAATGATATATTTTGGTGGAAGGAATAAGGAAAGGCAAAGTAATATACAAAAGACAATTCTACAAGAAGCAGAAGAACAGGGAGAGGTGTGTGACTATGACTGTGTAAATAACAGGCATTGTAAATTGAAACATATTTGACCACAGCTGGACTACTGAGTTCAATTATAGTGACCATAATAGCAGAAAAATTTAAAGTCCTTTCAATATTTCTGGGAAAAGAGACACTTCATGTATGTAGATAAACTGGAGAAGTTGAGATTGCTCTTAAAGGGAAGAGGCTGAGTGGCGATTTGATGGAGATGTTTAAGATCAAACAGAGTTTGAATAAAATGAACAAGAAACTGCTCTCACTGCTGGAAGTGTCAAGAAACAGAGGACAAAGTCTGGAACAACCTTGTGTATGTAAATTGGGTTTCTTCTTTTTCTTTGTTACTGCGTATGTTAATCAAAATGGCTTCTTTGTTTTGTTAAAAGTAGGAATGCTTCTTTGTTGCGAGAGAGTGCTGGAAGCTTGTTTGGGTTAAAATTTACTGATAACGAGAATTGTATTCCTTTGTTAACCAATTGGGATTAATGTTGTTCTTTCTTCTGAGTCTGTAAGCGATTGTTGGCAGGCTTTTGGGGAGATTGGGCGAGGGGGTGAGAGAGAGAGGACTCGATGCTGTAAACTGGGAGAGGAACGGACCCCAAGCGGGGGTCCGAGGCCAGGAGGTACCCCGAGAAGAGGAGACGAGGATAGATGTGCTTGGTTGACCACTTCGGGTGGTCCTGAGCTGCGAGTCGAGGAGTTCGGAGGGGATCGAATGGTGGCCAGAAGACTTCAGTAATAGAGCTCCAACGGTTGTGCACGAAGTGGTTTGGACTTTGATAAGTTTGGCGCCTTTTCTTTATTTTCTTTTCCTTCATGTATACTGTATCGTTATTAATTACTTAGTTATAGTAATCTTTATAAATTGTAATCATTTAATCGCATATGGTGTCCTGTCTGTTTTTTGGCGAGGCGGGGACATCACACAGCATCCACACCAGCTGATTACCCAGTTTGGCGGGGCCGAAGGCTGCTCCCCCTAGATGAGAACGAGCTGAGTGAGCCTGAGGCGACCCAGGGGGTTACAGGTAATATGAGAGAAATCTTTTTCAAGCAGTGCAAAACACAAAAGGGTGGTTAAAGAAAATTCAATCACTTATATGAAAGAAAATTGAATAGAAAACTGAATCAGAAAAGTTTGTAAGTTTTTGGGAAAACATCTAGGAACAAGGAATGACTGAATTGCCAACAGGGTAAGCAAGGACTTGAAAGACCAACATTCATGGATCCAACAACTTGCTAGTCTTTACCTGCTAATGGACCACTGACTTGCTGCAAGTTGCCCAGGATCTTCTGGCCCAACAGATGAATGAGTCGTGTAACCACCTTCAAAATAAATATTGACACTTTAGAAGTTTGTAACTGTTCACTGTAAGATATAACCATTCTACCATGAATATTTACACCTATGAGGCATATTTAACAAAATAAAACATTCCAAAGTGTTTTATAGTTAGGTTACAAGAATTTTGAAAACAAGGGACTGAAGGGAGTGAGATGCAAGGTTCAGTGAGGGAATTCTAAAGTTCAGCAATTAAAAACATTGCAGATAACTAAAAGTAATGAAAAGAAAGCAATGTGTCATGATTTCCCAAAAGCAACATGGGATAATTTCATTAAACTGCAGTTTTTAACATCATGACATGTGCATAAAACATATGTAGTCTCCCACCAAGTGGGTGCTCTCTGTTTTACATAGAAGAGATGTGAAAAGCAAATTAAAACCACTCCGAATAAATTCATGCTCAAGTCCATAAGTAAGGCCTCCTTTTTCCAGAGCCTTTCAGACACAGGTCGAGCTGATAAAATCCTGTTCAAAGGCTATGGAGGAAGGAAGCATTGAAAATAAAACAGGTGCTGTAAATCTGAAATTTAAAAAATGCTGTGATGGTCAACAAATATTTTTCCACAGATGCTGCCCATCCTGCTGAGTGCATCCACCATTTTCTCTTTTTTTATTTAAGAAATAAATCTTATTTGTTTGAGCACTCATCAAGGTGAAGGATCCTGGTGCTTTGGCATGGAACACTTACTAGTTCAGGCATTCATGTGTGGTAAAACTATGTTTAAATATCAAAGACCTTCTACCCTGTTCTCAATAGCAGGATCCTGCAGGGTAGTGTGATGCCCCTAAGCAGAGTGGTCAAGAATGAGGAAGTCCCAGGCTGTGAGAAGGTACCAACAGAATGGCTAGGATGGCACAAAAAAATGGCAGAGACATGAGGTAATGCATACGGGCAAAGGAAGCAAGGTAAGAAATGGTTGGAAATGTAGAGTAGAGTGATCTTGGAGTGCATGTCCACAGATCAGTGAAGGCGGCAAGACAGGCCCTGTGAAGGCTATAACCACTAATAGACCCTTTACTGGCAATGGAATACACTACTTAGCAGGGAAGTCATGATTGACCTGTTCCAAACACTAATTAGACCAGGACTGCACAGCTAGAACTGTGGACAGCTCTATTCACCAACTACAAGCATATTATAATTCACATTTGAGGAGGTGTAGATGAGATCTACAAGAATGTTGTGAGAGTGGGATTAGAGTTGCGAATAAAGGCTGGTTGGGGAAGTGTTATTTTATTTGAAACACAGGAGGCTGAGGCAAGATATAAACAAATTTAAAATTATGACAACTTTAAAAGGTATTTTGATCAGTGCATGAGATAGGAAAGGTTTAGAGGGACATGGGCCGAGTGCAGGAAAAATGGAATTGTTTGGTGGGCACCATGGTCAACAGCAATGGGTTTGATTAAGGGCCTATTTCTGTGCTGTATCAGTCTGACTCTGTGAGAGGCTCGATTGGGTAAACAGTGAGAATAATACTGACTTCGGTTAATTGGGAGAAGAAATAGAAAGAATCTGACAAAGCCATTTTCATTCACTGACTGACTGAAAGGCTGATGGAAGCATAAACCTTTACAACAATATAAAGTACTTTAATGAGCATTTGAAGAGCCTTAACCGATAATCTATGGGCCAAGATATGGAAAGACTGATTAATCCAAAGTACATTTTTAGTTAACCTGAACACAGGTCTTAAATTTCTATAACTCTATAAAGCCCAACTCCCAAATTCTAATACGACTACTATGCAGTAACCCAATTCTTTCACTTTTCACACCAACCACCCCAAAACCTGCCTGAGTGATATAACTTATTAGTAATTGATTAGAGACTCTTTTCATATGATTTAATTAAATGTCCAGATGAACTGATCCGTTGCCCCGATCAGATCTTCCAATTATATGTGATACAGTCATACAGACAGAAGGTTGATGTTTAGCTTATTGCGCTTGTGAAAGAGGTAGCCAGTCAAACTGATTCCCATACCCTTTCCTATATGTCCACTTTCCACATTACTGGTCATCCCCAAGTTATGTTTAGAGTTGCATTCCTGACAACTGTTCATAACTTGAAGGAGTTGTTACATGTAATCATGAATATTTATGTTAAAGACACTTTTAAAACTATACCATTGAATATAAAGATTGATATTTTTCCAGTAAGTATTGATGCAAGGCAAGTTTATAGGACTTGTTGCTCTTTGCCTGTATCCTACACAATGTTTCAATTCACTGAAACCAACATCTACTATCATTAACAAGCCCTCTAAATTAAGAACAAATTTAGTAAGCTGTAACTTGTTTGGAGTTTGTTCATCAGACGGTTGTCAAGGTTATGTATCCAAGGACCAAAGAGTACTGACTTCACAGTGCCTTTCCTCCACTCATCTTCACAATAAGCTATCAAATTCTTTATCCCCAGGTCCATTTTCAAGTACTTGCAAGTGCGCAACGCACCCTCTCAGGTTTCAAATAATCTTCAGATTTGTTCATTTCTGGTAATCTACAAGACACCACTTCATGCCTGGAAGTTTCACCTAATCACATTCACTTCTTTAAAAATGATAGCAATCTCAGCTTCACAGATGTAAAGCTGTGGAAAGCATGAGTCTATCAATTTCTGAACACTATTTAGCAAAACAACTAAAGAGGTGTGCTTTTGCTGTAAAATGAAATGACTCAGGCCACGATTACTATGGAAACAGAGCCCCTTGCTGAGCACATTGAATAAAATGCTTCCAGAAATGTCACATGCATCATTCAAATAAAACTTTTCACCTTTCAACCAGCATCTGCATACAGAACTCTTATAATTATGATAATAACTGAGCAGCCAACCATGCTTAAGTTATGTAAAGAAGCACCTATCAAAGGTATTTAAAGCCCAATTAAAAGTGATAATTAAAATGAAGAATTATTTCACCGGTGAACTAAGTGAACTTTAATTGATACTCAAGCTCAAGGAATGACAATCAGACCAGGATATACACACAAAATATTAACCAGATCATCACTGGACCTACAACATAGGCAAGTAAGTATACCCCTGTTTGAAAAGAAGATATCTGAACCAGGAAAAAATGATTTGTGGTCGACAGGCTTTCTAAAGTTACACAGATCCATGCTGATCCTTATGCTCCAGAGATCTCCTCTTGCTCCCTGCCTTCTATTAATTTCCTGGTGTGCCTTTACTTGCCTTGAACATCTCCATACAACTTGCCCTCAGCTACTCAAACATTCTAGCCACTGCCTGATGAAGAATAATAACATTTTTGAATTTTAGTTTCAAAATTCCAGCATTTGCAAGCCTTTGTCTTAATATCCTCAATTGGTGACAGTTATTTATTAAAGTAAATGCTTTTTTCTTCAATCCCATTCAAAGTAGAGATGTGCAAAATGCTGTCTAGAAAGGGACATTTAGTACATTCATAACCCGCCTCAAAGAGACACGATCTGCAGAGCTATAGATCAACTGCTAAAAGGTGGGACTGAGCTATGCAACACTCTTGTCAGGCATGGTCACGATGAGCCAAATACCTTCGCTTTTGCTCTAAATTTTCTCCGATACTTTGCACAATTATTGCAATTTCACCTTACCATCCATTATAAACACCAAAGACAAAGCAAATGCCAAAAATTGAAAGATCACCCTGATGCCCAAGAAGCCCTCCTTTATGTACGATACTGCTCTCTACAGGCAGTCTCCAGGTTACGTACGAGTTCCGTTCCTGAGTCCATCTTTAAGTCGGATTTGTACGCAAGTTGGAACAAGTACATCCGGTGTTATTTAGCATCAGTTAATCAAACGTTTGTCTTAGTGTATAGTATATATTTTACCTTTCTATACATATAAAACACTTAAGAAACGCATGTATTTCAATAATTAAACCACTGCATTGCTTAGTAATAATTGTAGCTTTCATCGGGGCAGGGCCTTTCACATGCTCCATTATGCTCACTTTATCCGTTATAGTTTAAAATTGTTCCGATCGCTGACCGACTGTAGCCTAACGCTCTTCCAATAACTGATGGCCTTTCACCTCTTTCCAAACACTTTATTATTTCCACTTTATTTTCAATCGTGATCGCTTCCCATCAACGGAACAGAAACACTGCAGGCGGCGGGTCCCGAACTGCGCCGGCTCCCGAGGTCCGCTGGGTCCTAAGGACCACCGCACTGAGACAGGTTAAATGGGACAAGTGGGGGCTGTGCTGGGTTTGGGTATTTGATCCTCCACAATATTCCGCGTGGGAATTTAAACTGGAGGTGGCAGTGTTTTTTTTTACGAGGTCAAGTTGCGAGCTCTACATCAACCCAGCGCGCTCAGAGCAGTCTGTCACTGGATCAAACTCGGGAATCTCCGTTCTCGAGCCCGGTACTGATCTCACTGCGCCACCAGCCGACCAAAACCGGGGGCGGGGTCAGGGTGAATCTTACTGAGAAAAATTTAAGCCAAATACAAAGTTAAACACTCAACACAGTGTCAACGGCAACAACTTAAAATGGCAGACGGCGTTCTCCTTCCTCGGTTCGTAAGTACGAGTTGTCCGTAAGTCGGACGTTCATAACTCGGGGACTACCTGTACTTGGACCTGTCCTCAACTTCAGTACACATTTACAACAAATCAGATTTGGCTTCTTAAGCAGATCTTTCCAAGAAGTCAGCTCTCTCAGACTCGGTGTTCATACTATATCGCTTTATACTCTACCAGTCATGCAGTGTGATGCTATATTTTGTAGTAAACTTTGCATTGATGTGGGTAAGGGTGTGGAGCTGGAGGGTGTGCAATAAATGCCATCACGTGACCAGACATTTACTATGGCTGCAACCTTGATGCCGTGTTCTGACCATCAACAATCTGCACAGATGTTCGAGTACTGTTGTGCTGAGTTTTGCCCTGCCTCTTTCTCTCAAAGATCCTGTCACACGGCAGTGAGTACCACACGAAGCAACACAGATGACGTGCAGCAAACAGCACAGAGTGTCATCTGCTCTTGTTTTTTCCCCCACATAAAAATAAATTCCAAAGCATCAGCTGTGAATAGATGCACTACTAAAAAGCAGATCTGATTTAGGATGTGTGAGAGTGAAGGATTAGGAAAACGAGATGAAAACCACGTCCTTTCTTAAACCATTGGATACACTGAGCTGGTCAGGCCACTTCTGCAGAAAGAGAAACTGGAGTAACATTTCAGGTTGACAACCCTTCATTAGAACTGTCAACACTGCTGAGCAGTCATCAACCTGAAACATTAACTCCATTTCTTTTTCCACAGACACTGATGGATATGTTCAGTACTTTCCAGCATGTTCCACACTTGTTCCAGATTTCTAGCATATTTAGCTTTTTGATTTTCATACACCTATTCTTGTGGGCTTCAAACAAGCATCACAACTTTTCCTCAATGACGTGTGTGGTGTTTCAGGTAGAATTTCAGGCTCTTGGTGATGATATAACCAATAAATAACAATTTTGTTTACCCTATGAGTGTGATTTCCTTACCTGCGGGTATCTACGTTTGATGGAGTTCAAAGCTCCCTTGGGAAGTTTGGCTAGTTCTGAGTCTCTAACTGCATGTACAGTGGTGGCACAGGGCTGTCGAGTAAGTGCTTCTACCTGTGGGGTTGGGGATAGAAAACAGGAACTATTAGAAATAAAATTAATCAGTCTTAAATTTTAACATTCATATGTAATGGCAACATCAAGGAAAAATGAACATTATTGGGCATTTTGCTGAGACCTAATTTCCACGTGGTTTTGAATACGTAGCTCTGCAACAATTACCAGAGGTTTCCCACTGTGGACAACATAAGGCGTAATTATAAACTTATAGTGACTATGGACTGGTTTGGGTCCAGCTCAAATGAATGGAATAAACATTTCTTCGATCTTCTGGTTTTCTGAGTCCCAAAGGGACACAAGTCTGCTGCAGTTTCAAGCTAGTTGATAGTGCATTGATGCAGAACATTTTGTTGGGAAAACCAGACTGACAATCCAAACCACTTAAGGACCACTTATGTGAAACATTTTACTTCAGCTGTAATAAACCAAATCTTTCATTATGTACATAATCACCAGTTTCCTGAGACAAGCTGATTACTAACAAGCAGTACGCCTTCCGGCTTGATGTGTGTAAACTACAGCCATCTTTGATGCCTGTTACAAACTTCGTCATTTTATCAAAAATTTTATTCTCCTCTAATAATGAAGTTACAAATCTGAACCAGACTCACTTCACCTTTGGCCTTGAATTTAGCTTCTGATGCCCCATTAAAGGAAAGATTCCATCTTTCCTCCTCTGTAAATTTCTTGCCTGGATTCATTATATATTGTGAATCTTCTACACAGCTGTTTATATCCTGTATTTCTCTAACAAGTAAAACCCAAAGCATATTTATTTGTTCACAATATGGCAGCTTCTTTTTCCCAGGTACAATAACTTTGCACTTTTTCCAAAAATTAGTTTTACATCTTGATTAATTACGTCAATGAAAGTTCTTTGTATTCATCTTTTACAACTCTGATGTCATTTCATATTTAAGCTCTCATTATAATAATGGGATACAAGCACATCTCATGTGCATGCTAGCTTTTTATTAGTTTCTAAAGCCCTATGATCATCTACAATAATTATCACATTGCTATGGTAGAGCTGTGATGAGCAAAAATTTGTTGTGGCATTTCCACGGTTGTAGCAACGAGTACCTGGACATTATTCCCATGTGCTGTTTTCCTTTTCACTCTTTGCTTCCTCAAACTTTAAACAAGTGGGCAAAACGACGACACTTAATCTACCATTTATTGCTCTTTCTACAATTGACTATACCTATTATACTGCAACACTGACAAGAATGGAAATAGAGAGATAATTTACTTGTTTTTAGGATACACAACTTCAAATACTCTTTGTCTCAGAGCCTTTTCTCTGGGAAAACTGTAGATAAAAGCCAATGACATTTCTGGGTCATGTATTCGTCAATGAATGACTACTGGTAACCCACATCTTGACTTTGATTGCTGGTAACCTACATCCTGGAGGCTTTTATTCTGATTTGCCATCTTGATTCTAGATGTGGAAAATGACCTTGTTTTAATAATTTTAGCTGAGGAATAAATTTTCACCAGGGTATAGGGAAGAATTTCCCATTCCTCAATATAGTCCTAGGAGCGTTCAGTATAAATTGTCAACTTATTTGGGATGTTTTCTGCTTGTGCTGCTACTTAATACTCTACTTTACAGAGAGACTTTCCACTCCAAGTCGTTAATAATGAACACTGAGCTGAACTGAATATGGACTCCTTCAATCTGGTATTTTATATTCTGTGTTTTTGCTCATCCCTTCTTATTGCTGTTTGCACAATCTGTTGTTTTTTTTGCGCATGGGGGTTGATGTTTCTCTTTGAACAGGTTCCAAGATGAACCTCGGGGTTGTATACTGCATCCATACTTTGATAATAGATGTACTTTGAATCGTTTAACAACATAAACAGGCCATCTTATTCAAAGGGCCCATAAATGGCAACATTTCACTATGTCTCGTTAACATCTTGTATTCCCTCTTTTCCTTTTACTTTGCCTTTTCCAGTTTCCCCTCGTTTCAGCAGTATCATGTCATTCATCCCCTCCAAAAATTCCTACTTTTCCCATTTTGTTTTCTTAGCTCACAAAATTGCTAGATTTTCACCACATCATGTTTACCTCAATTCCTAAGAGTTCCTCACACAACACTCCTCTTACTTATATTAGTTACCCATCTTTCTTAGCATCTGCTTATCATCCGGCATCCCCAAAGAAAGCATGCAGAAACACTAGAAAAAGGAAATCAAATATTCGCCTGGTCAGCACAATAATTGTAATCATGATGCTCTCAATGTGAAGACTGCATGGTTTTCCTCCACATACTCCGGTTTCCTTCCAGAGTCCAACGATGTACCCGTTGGTAGGATTAATTGTTCATTGTAAATTGTCCATGATTAGGCTGGGAGTAAATCGGGGGTTGCTGGGCAGGGTGGCTCGAAGGGTTGGAAGGGCCAATTCTGAACTGTATCTCAACAATAAATAATTAAACCAGCCAGGGAACAATGTTCCCACTCTGGCTAATTCCATCCAAATCACTCTCCAGTTCAATAACAGACCGAAAAGGCAATGCATATACCTAAACTATCCAACTGTTACACATACTTCTTGGGCATCTGCTACATGGCATTTGTTACAGACGTAGAACAATTTCAAGAATGAAAGTTATCTAGCAAATTTGTGGTAGATTCTTCCCACAGAATATAATAGCACGTAAGGAACCTCTTTGGCCCATCAAGTCGGCAAAGGTTCAATGCAAGAACAATACAATACAGTTAGTCTCACTGCCTCATCCTTTCCCTGGGGCCCTACGATTCTTTCATTTTCAGATACTTCTCTAGATTCCTTTTGGTTGCTACAATTCAATCCGCTGTCACTATGACTCCTGGTAGTACATTCTAAATACTAACCACTGGTTGCATTACAACTGATCTTTTCTTATGCTACTTCTGGTTCTTTTGTCTTCATCCCTAGTTTTTGGTCACTGGAAACAGTGCTATTTGCTCAGTCTATACCATTCACAATCACTCTGGCAGAACTCCCCACAATGCCCTCTGTTCCAAGTGCAGGAACATCAGCTTCTCCATTCCAACTGAAGTTCCGCCAGCCCTCTTCACCCCTCCTCTCACTGCTTTATTACTGACCATCTCCCTTCTGCAATCTCGGTCCTGATGCAAAGTCTTGACTGAAATATCAATCGTGCCTTCGCAGATGTTGCCTGCTCTGTTGAGCTCCTCCAGCAGCTTGTTTTTCTCCATCTCTGGAATTATTTAGTAAAGCCCTTCAGCATCCTCTACAAAGCCTTTACAACCTTCCAAAAGTATGGTCCAATACTCCACAATCGGCTAAATCAATATTTTAATTAAGACTCAAGTCAAGTCGCTTTTTATTGTCATTTCGACCATAACTGCTGGTACAGTACACAGTAAAAATGAGACAATGTTTTTCAGGACCATGAACAATGAACAATATAAAAACTACACTGAACTATGTAAACCAACACAAAAACTACACTAGACTACAAACCTACCCAGGACTGCATAAAGTACACAGAACAGTGCAAGCATTACGATAAATAATAAACAAGACAATGGGCACAGCAGAAGGCAGTAGGTTGGTAGTCCGATGGCTTGGGGGAAAATCTGTTACATAAATAATCAGCTGAATGTCGGCATCCAGGATTCCATCCGTTTCTGTACTCCCGCCGAGTATTTCGTTGCCATGGATGTAGTCCAATTTAATGTCCATTGGAGAGCAGAATGGACGGGAGGGCCAGCTGGCTAGGGCTTGTTTTTTTCCTGGCACGGACTCCTGCCTGCTCGACTTGCTTCCGCTTCCTCGCACACCGCTTACGACATCCCCAACTCCAGCCACCGGCATCAGGCGACTCCGAGGACTGCAGGCCCGATTCCCTCAACAAGCCGAGGTCGCGCAATCTAACCAGCAGATTCTCATGAAGGTTTGTTTTTGGGTGATCTCTGTATTGTAGCAGTAACTGGCGATGGTAGATAGTCGCTCTGTTATCCATTGCCCTAAACCCTAATTGTGCCTTAAAATTAAAATAAAAAACTAAATTTAAGTAGCACCAGATCAGAAAGGCCACTGCTGCCGTGTGCCGTGCCGCCTACAGGAAAAATGACTCAAGATGACTTCCTTGGTTCTGTGCCTTTATGTATTAAGCACAATATCCCCCATGCTTCTTCTAAAACCCATTTCTCAATCAACCTTCACGACTGAATCTGCAGGTGCTGGAAATAAATAAAAACACAAAATGCTGGCAGAACTCAGCAAGCCAGACAGCATCTATGGGAGGAGGTAGTGACGACGTTTCGGGCTGAAACCCTTCACCAATCAAACTTGCCACTTTCAACAAATTATACACTCATACCTTCAGATCTCTTGGTTCTTGTACCTCCTTTTAGCAATTATGCTTTCTAGACCATCTTGTCACTTCTCATTCCGCCTACCAAAATGTTATAGTGACACAGCTGTTAGTGCTGTTGCCCGACCTCAAGCAGCTTGGATCCATTCCCAAACACCCGTCTTATCAGGGAGCCTCTGCGCTCTGTTACGACATCCAAATGCTCCAGTCTCCTCCTGCAGATTGGTAGGTGCAACGGTCACTATAAATCGCTTGGATTGTTTAGGTGTGTGGTAAAACCATGTTGGAGTTGAGGAGATTACAAGAACAAGTTATAGGACAAAAGTAGTGAGAAAAGCGGACTGTTCTGTGACCAAGTCCAGACTCTATGGTCTTTTCTATCATGGAAGTATGGAAGATACAAGGCTTCACATTTCTTAATGAAGATTGGAACAGCCAACTCAAATGGGCCAGAAAGGAATGTGCTTCAAAGCATATCACATGATCAGTAGGTAGCCCCGTCTCATCTCCAATGAGGAGAAAGTAAAACTCTTCAGTTACAGTTAGATAGAACCAAACCACTAACGCACAAGCTATATTTAAAGCTATGTTTTAAAATGAGTCACATTTCTATCAGTAAAAATTAAACGCGCAGTTAACAGGTGAAGAAGTTTGAAAACGATGAGGGCTGTAAACGTCCTTACAGGTGGTTGCTAGGTGATGAGAGCATCAATGATCACTCAGTAGTTACTCCATTGACTGCTGACAAGGACTCTGTCTAAAAATACCAACTAACCCACAGCCGAGCCCAGGGGAGCAAACAGCTTCTTGTTCAGTGGCTAAATGTCACAGGTTTTTGTGGAACATGAGCTGAATTAATCTATACCATTTCCCCAAAACCCTCAAGTTGAGTTGTGTTGTACAAACTCGTACATCATTTTGGCTTACAGCAACAAAGCGCTGTACAAAAGACAGCAAGTAAACCTGCCCCCTCTGTATGTCATCTCTCTAAATTTTAAATCACAATTATCCATTTTTTTCCAGAGTTCCGAGGAAAGGGCATGGGCGTGAGCCATTAACTCAGCTTCTCATTCTACAAATGACACGATAAGTGCTTTTCTGCAGTCTCTCCATTTATGGCTAGGATTGATATTAATTAAAACTTGCATATCTGTGCCTACATTTGGACACCAAGATTGGGTGACCTTTCCTTCCCTCAAAATAATAATGGACCCCATCTATCCATGTATACATCAGTTACAAAAACCAAAAGGAAAAGTGCAGGATTCTGGGAATCCAAAATAAGAAAAAAATAGGCTGGAAATATTCTGTAGGTCAAGCATCATTTTTGAAACACAAGTTAACACTGGAAGCTGATTTCGGGCATTTTATGTGTTTTTTTTTTGCAAACTGTTTTAACTGTGATTGCTATACACCATTTTGGGTTGAAAATCATTGGAAGAAAGTAAAGCCCATTAATATGCAATTTAGTACAATGCCCCTTCATCTCTGGAACCTGAGGTCAAGGAAAGCTCCTAACCCTTGGTAGTTACTTATTTAGTTGCAAATGTCTAAATGAGCTTCAATCAGTAAAATGCAATTAAACCTAAAATGTGAGTCCTGCTCAGTTGGTGTAAGAAATGAAGAGATAACATTAAACAATGGAAATTATTTTCTGAGATTTATCTTTGCTTCATTTATCAGAGCAGTGTTGTTTTGACCCAGGACAGGCTGCTGGGGCAGGATAAATCGGCTATGTTCACTAGCTAAATGCTGCATATCTGCGACCATCTGATATACATAGCAGAGTAGGATGGAGAAAACAATCCCATACTTTCTTTGAGGACTCAGTTTCGCAGTGAATCACCTTTAGAAAGGAAAAAAATCAGCTCAGAGCTCTTGGCAAGTGACAACCCATTAATCTTCGGTGTTTCAATTCGACAATTCGTTCTTGAACACAAGGTGACTTTATCAGCCCCAGTTCCCAATTAACAAAATGCAAGTGATAAATCTCAAGAAACTGTAGAAATGATCATCCTTGTGACAGATAGTGAGTAACGGACTGCAATCTGCCAGCAAAAGTGATAACGGAGATATTTAAAAAAGCAAAAAGCATCAGTCACTTCTGAAAATATACTCATTGACACATATAATTGCAAATTATTCTTATGTTAATCACATTGTAAGTGAACGATTCTCCTGATTTAAGACACTGAGTGATAAAGTGGGAAGCTGGCAGGACGGAATTACAAAGATTGCAGATGCTGGTATTTGAAGCAATGTACAAGCTGTAGACGGAACTCAGTAGATCAAGCAGCTTCTGTGGGAAGGAAAGGAACTGTTGACATTTTGCCAAACACCAGCACTAGGTGCAGTGGATGGGAGACAGTATTAAGGCGGAAGGGGAGTGGTGAGACAGGAGCCCAAGGTAATTGGACAGCAATAGTTGAGCTCATCATGTACCAATAGCTGAGTGCTGATGGGAACAATTACCAAAACCAACACTGAGGGAGAGCTGGAGCACTTCAGTTTAAGACAACAATCAGCTGGAAGTTAATGATGGTGTAAAACGAACTGCATCTTTGCATTTTCTATTTCTTGATGATGGGATTCTTTTAGTGTCAGACCTGATAACCTCCAGCACCTCAACCACACCATAAGACACAGTAGACCAGAGACTTGTACCTGCTTTGCCACTGAATAACATTTTTGTACTTCAGCATCACCCTCCCCCCCACCACCCCAGTACTCATCCACATCCCTTCCCGTTTCTTTTATAGCCTCATTTTTCCACTATATATTATATGTCATATTGTTACCAAATCCACATTGCTTTGAAGCCCCTGTACATCCTGCTTACAATGCATAGTGCCTCTCAGCTTTGTATCACTATCTAACTTGGTTTCTTCATTCTTTTTAAAAGTATCTTCTACAATCTCAAGACCTGCTGCACAATAAGAACTTAAAGCCCCATCAGCAAGTTGCTTGTTGGTGGAGAAACTGAAGGAGATGTACTTGGTGCAGATCGTACTGCTGCTTGCATCAAAATGGCGGCGGAGGAGTTGGTGTGCAGCGAATGATCAGCTTAGTTACTTCTCTTGTGATCTCAGGACCCTGTTGGACATTAATGTGGAATGCTGCAAGTCCGATTCATGGAGTTACTGGCAGAATGCAGGGGCAGTTGGGAGGGGAGATGCACGGTCTCGGTCATGGTGAGGACGAGGTCTCAAGCTGCGGTGTTGCCAGCCTCCCTCCACCCAGGAGCGAGGCACCACATTCCATGCACTCCACTGTGTCCAGTGTGGCACGGGTCCAAGCTGGAGTTGGTGCTGTCCCCACCATCCCCCATCCAGTTGTCGGTCAGTAGAAGTCAAGCTGAATTGTGGTCAACTGCAGACTGCTGCAACATTCATGGACTCAGGGTCTTGGATCATGGTTTTTATTTGTGTAACCAGATTTTACTGATATCTTCTAAGTGCTACATGTGCTTTGTGCTGCTTTTCACCTTGGCCCCGGAGTAATGCTGTTACATTTGGTTGTATTCTTGGGTATTCACGTATGGTTGAATGAAAATTAAACTTGAACTTGAAATTGCTGATGTAGAATATGAGTAACCGGGATCCCGGTACCTATCCTTGCAGTAACTCACACTTAACCCTATTGTTTTCTGTTTGTTAACCAAACCTCACTGTATACCACTATATTACTACCCACCCATTCTACTTTGCTCTAACTTTAGTGTAAAACTGCCTAGAAATCCAATACCTCATCAACTTACTTATCCTGCTAGATGCAACCTCAAAAAAGTTCACATTCCACAAACAAGAGTTTCTTTTCATAAATCCATATTAATCGGTCTATCCCTACATTTGAGTGCCCTGTTGCCATATCCACAAAAACAAGTTCCACCATTTTCCTTGCTAAGGGGAAATTCTCAAATCTATGCAGTTTGAAGGAAGACAACCACTATTTTCATCAGCATTTCTTTCAAAACTTTGGGATGCAGTCATCAGAATCTGAGGAATTAATGCTTTCCCCAATATTTTATCCTGTGAGTATTTCCTTGTTTTCTCCCATGTCCTTATTCCCCACAGATGGAACAGGCTAGACTGACTCCATTTGCTGCTAACATTTGCCCAACTTTTCTTCTCAGCTCACATCACAGGCAGAGCTAAGCAGGAGTAAACAAATCAACTTCCTCCCCTGACCAACTTGCATATTTAATTACAGCTTTGTTCTTTGTGGCATTTGAAACACAAAACAAACCACAAGAACCTTATTGGCATCACCCAACAATTGCATTTTTTCCTTTATTGGATTCATTTCTGCGATGTTAGCCTCCTAGGCCATTAATTGCCCATTCCTCGCTGTGTTTGAGGAGATGATGGACTGCATTCTTAAACCATTATCATCCTTCCAATGAAAGAGCTCCAATAAGGAGGAGGACCTCGGACTTCAACAATGAAGGAAAGGCTATGTATTACTTAGCCAGGCTATGTACATGAGCCTGCTGTCCTATGCAACATGGTGATAGAGGTTGCAAGGTTGGGTAGATGCTGTCGAGAGTTTTATAAATAGCTCACACATGATGCCTTGATGGTGGGGACAGGGAATTTTTTGGTTACTGAATGGGTGATTTCTTGGTTAACCATGCAATTTTGTTCTGGATGTTGTGGGAGCTACACTTATCTAGCCAAGCAACAAGCATTTCACAGCACTCCTGGTGGATATTATAGATACTGGAAAAGTTCTGTGGTGTCAGGGAGTGAATTACTCATTGCAGAACATTTAGCCAGGACTACATGACTTTATATGTAACTGATCCAATTGAGGGTCTGGTATATCTCTAAATTGTTGGAAATGGAGGACACAGCAAT